>NW_023459023.1:0-26130 GCF_013731165.1 Rhagoletis pomonella
CTATTTTGTTTATATTTGCATTTTTTAATTTAAATTTTTATTTTTTTTATTGCTTAATTTTTTGCTTTATTTTTTTATCTTTTGATTTTAATAAAATTTTTTTATTTCATGGTTTTTTTTTTATTAAAATTTATAATTTTTTTTTTAGTTTTCATTTTATATCAATATCTACTTTTATATTTATCAATAAACAACGTTTATTCCCCTCCTTTTTTATTAATCTTCGACACGTCGTCTCTCCCAGTTTTAAAATGCTTACGTCTATCCGATGACTCGGTTACGTTAGAGCTGCGTCGTGGTAAGTAGTTGCTTCCGAATCCCTTCTGCCCTTTAAATCACTAATACTCTTAACGCTATCCTGCTTATCATACCAACCGTAGATCCCAAATTGAAGGCGCGACTCAAAGAACAGGTGGCCAATACGAAAAATCCCCATTACGAAGACATCGAACCATCACCGCACATTTACGACTACAAAGCAGCCAGTTGTCGATCGCCCACTTCACACCATCGCTCGTTGTCGCTGCAGGACTCTTACGAACCGCCACACAACAGCAACTCCAATTCATCGTCTTCGCCTGCGATACGTTACGCCAAATCGCCCACGCACTTGCCACACCGTCAAGGTTCGCTGCCAACGCCTGCGACGGCCAGCCAGCAACAGCAGGGTAATCATAGTCGCAGCTCTTCCGCCTCGTCAGCCCAGCTACAGTTTGGTGATACAAACGCTTCGGTAGCGGCTGGTGGTGGAAACGCAGGTGGTGCCACTTGCACATCGCCCACAAGTCGTCCTTCGCGCATTCCAACCGCTTTGAAAGCACCACAAAAGCCAACCGTGCAGCATTCGCCACAGCATAAACGACCGCGACCATCGCAAATTCCAACGAAGGCCGGTCCCGCGGGTGCTGTGGCAGCTACCAACGGCAACGCGCCGCCAAGCGGCAACGCGACGCAATCGTCTGTGCCTCCAACGGGTGGAAGTGGAAGTGCGCATTTGCAACATTCGAACAGTTATAGCGGCAATAGCACACGTTTCACGCAACAACAAGCAGCGGCGCACCAGAAGGAACGCGACGCTGAGCCAAACTCTGCGCCGCCACAGCCAGCGAAGGCGCCACGTTTCGAGGCGTACATGATGACTGGCGAACTGATACTGAATCTATCGAGAACTTCGCAAAGTAGTAACCTACTGCCAGGACACGCAAAAAAGGTACGTCTATGCTGCGTGCGATATCTCGTCTTCAAAAAGATTTAATTATTTGTTTTTCTTACCCTATCCATAGATCGATAGCTTGCGTGACTCACCACAACGTGCGGTCGTGGCTGCGCGCGCTAACGGTGCCCTGGCGCCTCGCGCCTCCGGTGAATCATCGCCCACATCATCCTCATCGGTGGATTCACCTACCCATACGGGCAGTTCGGAGTCGGCAGCCCACCATCAGAAAGATCGTGGCAAACGACGTCACCAACAACCGCATCACCATCTACTACAACAACAATTGGATAGCATAAACAACAGCTACAATAACAGTAATAGTGGTGGCGGAGGTGCGGGCGCTGTTGGTGCGACGGCCGATGATGCGCGCAAAGACGACACACTGTTGTTGTGTGAAGAGTTAGAGCGTGACGACGAGGAGTTAGGAGGAGGCGGCGGTGGCGGCGGCACCGACAATAATCGCAGACATCGATATCACCAACATCAAGCACATTCAGCGCGACGTCATCAGTACAGTCACCAGCAACAGCGTAGCAGCTACGAGCACGACGAAGGCGCTGACATCGAGGAGAACGAGGAGGATCAAACGCACTACGACATCACAAACATCGAAACGTACAATAGCGGCGGCATAGGCGGTGGCGATGTGTGTGGCGATGATGATGCCAGCGATCGTCAGTGCCTAGTGACGCATTATGGTGACGACGAGGATGACGATGGCGACGAAGGCGAAGGTGAGGACTTTGATGCTGAAGACGAAGACGGTTGTGGGGCTGAGCACGAAGACGAAGACTACTCTTCGAATTCGCTCACATCGGCATCGGCAAAGCAACGTTTGCGTGCGTTAAAGCAAAAAGCTGCTGCTGCGCACTACAAACACGCACAAAGTGTGGTACGCGCTAGCGGTGGCGGCGCCGCCTACGATTCGGTCGATTGTGCGCGGCAACACTACACCGGCGGTTATAACCAACACCACCACCACCATCATCATCATCAGCAACAGCAACAGCATCCACATCAACACCGCAATCAGCAGCATCGGCAACAGCAACGCGGCTCAGGGGGCTCGACTTCCTCATCGGCGACGGTGAAAAGCGACGGCATGGCCGGCTTAAACACCTCACCCGACGAGACTTCATTCTCAGTGCCCACCTCGCCGATTTCTTTGTCCACCCCGTTGATTGATAAGGACACGGCGAACTCAGTGCCCACCAGTCCGGAACCATCGAGCCTGGGTGCAGTGGGCGGTGGCGGCGGCGGCGGCGGCGCCGGTCATGATGGCGTGGTGCGGCGACACAATGGTGTTGTGCGTACATGCGATTCGGCTGGCTTTCGTACCAGCAAGTCGGAAGATCACTTGCAGCAGGTGCAGCGTGAAGGTATGGCCGCTGTGATACCGATCGATATTGATGAGGATGTGAATAGTTCGCTGAATACACTGCTCGATACGAGACAAGACTCTGAAGACTCGCAGGTAAGTCGTGGGCAAAAAAGGGGATTGGATTAAGAGCGGGTTAATTGTATTGATAGAGCTGTTGAATGGGGGAGGGTAAAAAAAGGATTTGCGAGGGTTCTAATTAAAATTGAAATTGAAAAGGATCGATTGTGTAAAATTGGGAATGTGAAAACAATTTCAAAATTGAGATTTCGAAAATTTAATATTTTCCCAATTATTTACATATAGTCGGTGCTACTGTAAAACGCTGTATATGATTGCTTCTGGCAATCGTTCATCTTCATCAGGCAAAGGTAGACAGCTTTGTCATTCGTTTATTAGGGTGTAACGATTTGCAGATGCATTCCGGTGCAAGTAAGAGACCATCAAAAGTGTCAAGGGTACTAATAGTTTTGCAGTATCGCCGACGATATGTATAAAAGAAAATTTTAAAATTATAGAAAAATGCTAAAATAAGCTTCCTATTTTTAGAATAATTATTTGACAAACTATACAGCATTTTTACGAAATTCAAAAAAATTATATTTTGTACCAAAATCAAATTTAGATTCTAAGTTTTGTATAAAACATATTGTCGTATTAATTAATGTGAAGTGGTGTATTAGATCTGAGTTACGGTTCGTTTTCTTTTTAATACACAACAAAATTGTGTTCCTCTAATGGTTGTCTACCAAAAAAAAAAAACAAACAAAAAATTGATTCGATAGTAATTTTATTGTACTCTGCTTATGATTGTTTGTATTGCTTAAATTATGAAGGATTTATTGCTTGTGAAATTATACTATTTGTTGTTTTTGTTGGTAGTTTGTTGACGCATTTGAGCAGCTGTAACGAATTTGTATGAAAAGAAACCTAAAATTATTTTATTTTTAACTGTGTAGTAGCGTTGTTAAATTTTACGATTAGTACAATTTTATTTGCATTAACATTGATTCGAAATTTATTATCTAATTCTAATTGTCTAATTTCATTCTAAGTCATTTCAATTTGTTGCAAAATACACTTTGCTTTGTTTGGTTTTAGATACAAATCGTTTTTATATTTTCGAGTTTGAATTTGTTTTGAATAGCTTAACGTTGTTTAGATCTAATAACTTAAGACAAAAGAAAACTGATCATATTTTAAAAAACGTTTATGGAATGTTTATCAGGAGATCTTAAATTATGCTGTATTTTGTTTTTTTTTTTTAAACCGAGCTTTCAAACGCTTTATTGAAATTTGATATGTAATCATTACTAAATTCCTTCGCAGTAGAGTACGTATACTTAGATTAGGTTTAACCTGTCGTCGAAAAGTTTAGGCGTCAGGCTCTGTGTGATACCGCTGTTTTTTTTTATGTTTAATCCTTGCCCTTATACCAATTTGTGGTAAGCTTTAATAGTGAAGAGTCTAGCAAGGTCAGAGTGATAGCCAGTAATCGTCTAGCCTAGTATTTCGTTTGTTTTGGCCCGTCGATGAAGTCGTCACTGTAAGGCACTGAAAGAACTCCAGCTTGCAGCGAATAGCGCGTATACATATGATTCTTCAAGATCCGCCTTTTTGCCTGATTTCAGCAAGGGGGTAGTCCTACCCCTTTTCTAAATCACAGGCATGATCAGGAAGGACTCACGTAGGCAAAGTTTCTTTTGCATTACAGGGCGATTATAAGAAAATTTAAATTTCCATATGTATTCAAATAAAAGTGTTTAACAAAAATAGAAAAAATCATAAAATCATTCAAAAATAAAGATTACAAAATTTTGGAAAATTTTATACTACGTATTAAAAAAAAAAATATTAAAAATGATTTCGGTTATGATAAAACAATTTAAAACTTAATAAACATACATATATCAAAGATTAAAAGATTTCAAAACTTATTTAAAAACTAGTGTTTTTTATGTAAACTTTAATAGAATTTAAAGATTTATTTTATTTAAGGTAAATTTTTCAATAAGCAATTTATTTCACCGTGGTTGAAGAATTTTAAAAAAAAAAAGTAATAAAAAAGTACATACTATTTCAGAACCAATTTCCGTGCTTTCTTGTCAAGTTTGCTTTGGATACAAACAGGTTTCGCTGCTGTGCCCATCTTCAGTCTATTTTACGAAAAAAAAAACTGATGATGGAGATTCATCTTCCCACTTTGTCGGAAAAATTAACCAACAAAAAAATAACACTTCCTTTAATGTTTTTAGTAATAAAGAAATCGAATAAAATATTGATACATGTACGTTTTTTAATAAAAGCGTTTTATGTGAATGTGAATTTTTTCGTAGAAAACTTTAATAGCATTTCTAATAAAACAATTTCATTAAGATGAAAAAGAGAATTTTGAAAATTTTTACTAAAAGGTTTTTCCAAACACATTTTTTGTATAGGTAAAGTTTTAACCAAAAACCAAGAAGTGATGCAAAATATTTCACCCTAAAAAGTTTTTAGTCAAAAATTAAAATTTATTGAACAAAAATTTTTAAGTCTCCTGATAACATTCCATATGCAACTACGATGTACGTAATTATCATTTTTTATATTAGTAGTAAACTTTACGATTTTTTATCCTCCTGTTGCTGTTTAACCATTAAAACTCTTGCTCTACTTACTACTACTTTTATTAAAACTACTAATATTCCTACACATTGTCTATGCCTCTCTCTAACGTTGTTATATATTTTTGTTTATATCTTTTCCACTTTTTTCCACTCTCTTCTAAACACAATTACTTACCTCTGTTTTATGTTCGAAATGCTTAAAAATGCCAAAAACATATTCGTACATACCGAACACACCAAACATACCAACTTACAATTCGTACACTCGAACCTGTTCTGTTTTGTTTCGCATTGGTTACTCCAACTCTTTTTAATGAGCTTTTAATTTTTCTTCGATTTTCATTTTGTGTGTGTGTTTTTTCGTTTTGTTTTTTGTTTTTTTTTTGTTCTGTCTTTGTCTTCCTGTGTATGTATGTGTATGTGTCTTTTAGCCATCTTCAACTACTACTACTCCGACTAACCAACCAAAGAATAAAGCAACAATGAAGTCAAAAAACAACAATAAAGCGTGGCTCCACTTTTTCACCACTTTTCGCCTCATCTTCTATTTCATCAACGTCATCGCCATCCGCTTCTGCAATCGCATCATCAGCATCATCATCATCTTCGTCTTCATCGGCGGCATTAAAAACGGCGCTCTTGAATGCTGCCACGGCTGCTGCAGCAGCAGCAGCAGCGGCTACCTCCTCTTCCTCGCCTACATCTTCGCCAACTCTGCTGCCATCATCGCCGGAGGCGACACTCCTCAGTCAACGCGATATCTTCAATAGGCGGCGGCGTAAAGTACGCATTAGCATACCGCGAATTGTGTTAATGGACGCAGAGACGGGTGTAGAAGCAACAACACCAACTGCAGCAGTGGGAGTGGGAGTGACAGTAGCAGCAGCAGCAGCAGCAACAGCAGCAGCGGAAGAAAGTGGTTGCAACAATAACAATAATAACTACAACATTACTAATACACTAACTATAAATGATATTGCCACTACTAATACCAATACAACAACAACAAGCAATACTGATACCGCTGTTAGTAATGCAGCATTCTCTTCAACTACACCAACTATTGTTACTACTTCTACAATAACAAAAACAACAACAACAACTGCATGTACTATGACAATAATAAAAACTGCAACAATAATAACCACAACCAACTCAACAATAACAACAACAACAGCTGAATATGCTTTTAAAAAGGTTGAGCATAATACATACATACGTACTCGTACATATGTACATAAATAAACCGAGATTGTAGCGTAAAGAAAAACTACAAAAAAAATATATATTTCATACATATTTTTACTGTTAAACAGTGTAGTTGCTATAATTTGCTTTATCAAATCGTTCAGAAACATTTTAAATTATTTGTTGTTGCTATATTTATATAAATGTACCTGTACTTATTGATTAGCGCATGCGCTTAGATCTACATAGATTCATAAGTATATATACATTGTTTTACAAGCATTTACTATGTAGTTTAGCAGTAGTTGTGTTTATTAGATATGTTAAATATTTTCGGTTGTATTTAGTTCGATAATCGTATTCATAGAGCTTGCGCCATTACATTTAAACAGTTGAAATATGAAGTGATACCTATTTCTATTTTAGTACATTCTTCATTACTCTTTTTCAAATTTAACCAAATCAGCCAATATTGCATACTCGAAATGAGGAGACAGTCAGTGTCAATTGTTAGTATACACCTTCTTCTGATATATTCACAATTGTTTTCATCAGCAATTTTTTCATTAATTACACAGGCCAAACCAAATTTAAACAATGTTATTTTGACTAAAATCCGAATCTGACCCTAAAGATATTAGATCGGCTCAAGTTTTCCAACGTATTCGCATAAAAAAATTTCCAACTGCTTTCAGTGTTCGGATAATTTTTTGATTTTGAGTAGATATAAAGTTCACATTTAAGAAAAAAAAATCACCAAAAAATTTCAAAATTCTTATTCAGAATTTCGAGAAAATTTTTGAGTTTGCATTATCGTAGTCCGTTCAATTCTAGTAAGTAAATTTCAAGTCGCTAAAACTTACCGTTGATTTTTTTTTTTTTTTTGTGGAGTGTGTTGCTCATTTTCGTCCAAATAAAAATATGCTTTTCTGAATTAATGTTTTACATTTTTATGAAATTTTTTTGAATATCTTTGAACTTTATATACAGTGTGAAACTTTGATTTATATATATTGTTTAGGTTATAGAATAAACTAAATAATCATAGATAATTAATGAAAAAAAATAATTCATCAAAATAAATATTAGTATATCTATTATACTAACATTGGACACTGACTGACGTACAGGAAAAAAGTTTGCCGTACAAAACATTTTTTTGGGTCGCCTTTTTTACATATTTTATTATAACTTCCGCATTTGTCGGTTCTTAACGTATGATGTATCAATGTTTTTGTCTCGATCCCCATTACCCCATTCTAGTACCAGCCCACAAGATTTCAATTCTTATCACCCTAATGTAGCACCCTAATGACAGTAAATTAAAGCTCCCCATAAATTATTGGCGAATGTAGGTGTCCCCGAAAAATGCAACACCTAGGCTCTGGTGGTTTTATTTAAGACCGAGATGATGGACTTGCCGATATCCCCTATAGTAGATCCTGATATATCTGATAGTTTTGTTTGTATTTGTCTTCCGAATGCTTTATGCCTAACATCCGCTAGAGCTGTGCATTCACAAGGAAAATCCTGGTTATTTTCTTCGCTACCTTCTAGTTTATAGCCGCGACAAGTTCTATTATATGGGAGCCGCATTCTCTCTGCTGTCTGTTTGTCTATGGGCTACAATTCTTAATACTTCTGCCCTTGGTCTGTTAACTAGGCCTAGTGTCTTCGTTCTGTTATAGTGAGGCCAGAGTTCCCTGGCTATTTTGCAAGTTTGTGTATCTGATGACCTGTTCCTTGCCAATCCCAGAAAATGCAAACCAATTTATCTTTGAACGACTCCGAGGGGGCACTGCTGTGCAACAGCCTCGGTTTCCTCCAACTAGGTTCCTGCCTTCGTCAAGTAATCGGCATTCTTATTTCCTTCAATGTTCCTATCGCCGGGAATCTAGACAAGAGTGACGCTTATTGGCGCAGACGAGAGGGTAGCGAACTAAAAAATCGTCACGGAAATGTGTGACACCTGCAATGCAACGGAAGTGCATAATTAAAATTCCGACGTAAATTTTTAGTTCATACATACATATATTGTACATCTCGATGGTCTTTTGCAATGGCGGTCAATGTGGGGTACTGATTGGCAGCGCGCGCTACCGTTCCGCATGGCCTGGGTTTAATACCGGTTCAACCCAACATCAAAAAATAAAAAACAAAAATTTGTTTTTTCTAATAGCGGGCGCCCCTCGGCAGGCAATGGGCAAACCTCCGAGTGTATTTCTGCTGTGAAAACAGCTTCTCATAAAAATACAATCTTCGTTCGGAGTCGGCTTAAAACTGTAGGTCCCTCCCCTTTGTATGACAACATCAGAAGCTCGGCCAAACAAAAACATACATATGTGGAAGCGCCAATCTATTATTATTATTATTATTATCGATATGTACATACAGTTATGTGAAAAATAATAGGGACACGAAATTTTGACCAGTTTTGACAATTTTCCTTCTGTTAGAAAAATTAGAAACATTCAACAAAATTTTACAACGAACTTTTTATTATTAATTTTCAGAAAAGTTCCAAGTATGCAGTTTTATAGCCCATTAAATAAATAGTTTAATAAAATGCAAGCTTCAAGTGGTTAAGAATCTGCGTTGCGTTTTGATAATTTTTATTGTAAATTTTGTCATTATTTTCTTCCAACCAAATCGACCATAAAAAATATATCAAAAGCATTAGCCAACAATAAAAAATATAACCAAAACTGGTCAAAGTGTCGTGTCCCTATTATTTTCCACATGACTGTACCTCTGTCCTATAAATACAATTATTTTTGTTTTTTTTTTTAATATAAAACGCTTACAACAATAACAGTTGTTATATTACGCAGCGCTAGATGCATACATACATATATAAAGTTTTATTTGATAAAATTTCCAGCCTTCGATATTTTGTTGAATCATCAATCGAAAATAAAAATACATTTTTATTAAAGTGTTAGAAAAAAACTTCACTCAACTTAGTATTTACTTTTCAATTTCTGTTTGTAAATAAATAATAATAGAAGAAGGCAAAACAATCGATTATTGTTAGCTAAAAAATAGTAAACAATTTAGCATTTAGACTTGAATAGGTAGCAACAGCCAGACTACGTTCTACTCTCAGCTATTTTATCGCTTAGTTTGCTAATTCATATTTTTATTTCTCGCTCTCTCTTTCACTCTCTTTCGTTCGCGCGCAACTCTCACCGCTGCAGGGCTCCAATCGTGATCGCATCGTTTGGACTTATAACGCACCGCTGGCGCCACACCAAATACAACAATTGCAGCAACAGCAACAGCTGCAGCAACAACTACAACAGCAACAACAGCAGTATTCCAGCGCACACTATGGCGGCGGTGGTGGCGGTGGCGGTAGCGGCCACAACAATTCATCGCCGAATTCGCAGTCACATTCACACTCCCATTCGCATTCGCATTCACATTCGCATTCGCACTCGCATTCGAGTTCGATAAGTTCATCGCCACAACATTCAGCCGGCAGCCCTGCCTCACCTACATCTGTGTCCAGTTCGGTGATGTCATCGTCCGGTTCGAAGGGTGCGCTTGGCATAGGTGGCGCTTATGCGTTGAGTAGCAACAACAATGGCGGGCATCATCAGCAGCAGCAACAACAACAGCAACAACAACAACTTCAACTGACAGCAAATGCAGCTAATGGCGGCACAAGTGGCGGCACCAGCGCAACCACGGCCACAACGGCTTTGCAAATGGGTTTGTTACAATGTCCTACTGGTAGTGGTAATGGTAGTGGTGGTGGTGGTGGTGGTGGTAATAATAGTCTTGCAGGTGGTGCCGGTTGCGACCAGAGCGTCTCCGAAGCCATCTCGAATATTTCTAGTCCCGACTATCAGGACGATGATAATTTATTGAGTTCTCGCGATCTTGCAGGCGGCATGGTACTTAGCGATCCCAGTGATTCGGATTCAACCATACTCGTGTCGGATACGGCGGCAGCAAGGCAAAAGCAGCAACAACATCATCAGCTACAACAGCAAGCACAAGCGCTACACCAACAACAATTGCAACAGCAGCAGCAACACCAACAGAAGACTGCTGGTGGCCAACAACAGAATTCCGAACAGCATAAACTAGTGATACAGGTGCGTGGCATCGATACCAGCAATAGTGCCTCAACACGCTCAGCCTATTCCGAACTGAAAGACTCCGAGGATGAATTGGCTACGTTGACGGATGAGCCATTGAACACCGTATTGACGGTGGCGGGCAGTGGCGATGGTTTCGGCGGCGCCGGTACGGGGCGAGATTCATCGCCACCCGTCTCAGATGATGGCAGCGATGTGGAGTCGTTACATTCCTATCATTACTCACCAAAGGCCGTAGATATGCCGTCGGCAATACGGCTGGCCAAAAGACTGTACTCCCTGGATGGTTTCAAGAAGAGCGACGTGTCGCGGCACCTCAGTAAAAAGTGAGTTGTGTAAATGTGCTTGATTAAATAAAAGCTCATAGTTTTAGGGGCGGTAGGATTTTCAACTTAAAATGTTGCGTTTTATGTTTGTTTTAGCAACGACTTTAGTCGCGCCGTCGCCGACGAATACCTAAAGTATTTCAGTTTTGAAAAGAAAACGCTTGATCAATCTTTGCGCGAGTTTTTGCAACAATTCTCGTTATCGGGTGAGACGCAGGAGCGGGAACGCGTGTTGGTACATTTTTCGAAACGCTTTTTGGACTGCAATCCGGGTACATTTAATTCGCAAGGTGAGTACTATGACATAGAAAAATACTGTTTTATTTTTATTTTTTTTCAAACGGGTTAGAGACCAGAACTTGCATTTCTAACCTGGAAAATAATTTCATTAAGTTAACTAGAAATCTTGAAAATCATTGACATTTTGGCAGTCTATAAAAGTTTCGAGACTTTCTAGTCTAAAATAATACCTCTATAACTTATGAGAAGATCAAGAAGTCCGCTCAAGGAGCGACGAGTGATCACAAAGCTACAGAAACTGGCAGAAACTAGTGGAACTTCTACTTACGCCAACGGTCAAGTTCGAATGGCTATCGAAAAGTCGAAAGTCTCCAAAGCCTTTGAACCCGACGGAATATGCATGCTGATGCTGTAGAGAAATTATCCCGCTGGATTGGTAAACCACTTCACCAACGTCTTCAATTAATAAGCACTCAGTCAACTCGTGCCTTTAACTTTAATTATTTGACTTTCAAGGACCTGGTTTCTACTTCTAAATTTTTTAGCTTGCCATACAGAAAATATTTCAGAGTACTTGTTGATAAGCTTACCTCTCGGCTTTTGTTTTCGCCTTATGGTACAGCTACATTGTTTTATTTCCCCCTCGCGCTTAATTTTTTGTCTCCGAATGGATGACTTCCTTGCGCAAAGGTAACCGGCAATCCGCTGTTTAGCATCGTGGCAATGGTCAACAGTTAATAGAGTTCAGATTATGAACACCATCACCAGGGCTTGCTTTCTTGCTGCCAAAAAGGTATTAGTTGAGAAAATTTAGCTAGGCCCCAAACAGAATGTGGTTGCATTTCCAAATTTGTTGTTTTTTAAATTTTTCTCCATTATCACTAATGCCTGTTTTCATTTCTAAATATAAATATATCCTTTATATTCTATTATATTTCCAACAGATGCTGTACATACTTTAACTTGCGCTATTATGCTATTGAATACCGATTTGCATGGCCAAAATATCGGACGTAAAATGACCTGCGCTGAATTCATTGAAAACCTGGCGGAACTCAATGATGGCGAAAATTTTCCCAAGGACGTTTTGAAGTATCTTTATCAGGCTATTAAGAGTCAACCGCTGGAATGGGCGCTGTAAGAAAATAATTATCTTTATTATTAAAATATTATCATTAGAGCTACATACATACATATTTTCATTTAAAATTTCTACATTTTACATTTTCCAGCGACGATGATTCTGCTGAATTGCAAAAGCAACGCGCCGACAATAATGTGGGCAATAGCACAAGCAACAGCCTAATCGGACAAAATCCATTCTTAGACATACCAGAGTCGTCATCGGCGATTGAATACAAAAAAGGTTATGTGATGCGCAAGTGCTGTTTTGATTCCAATTACAAAAAAAGTAAGTAAATGTTTGAGATTATTTATTTATTATATGTATATATTTTTTTTAATGCATAATTAGATAACATCGTCGAATATATCGATATCGACGATGAGCGAAAGCGATTGCAATGAGTCTATCGTAAAATATGTCCATAATCATTTCGATAACAACACGGATTATTATGTGAATTGATAGGGGTGCTAAAAATCGAATTTATGGATTATCGCTTGCAATTTCCAGAAAATAAAGTTAATCATTAGCTCTCATATTCTTCACTTTAAACCATAAAACAAAACTATACATCGATGAATATGCCAAAAAATATATATCATCGTTTAATGTGCAAAACTGCGAATAAACATAATGCAAAACCGCGTATATGAGGAGTAAATTTTACAGGAAATAATAAAAACTGCAATCTTATTCTAAAACGGTTCTCTCTTTTATGAAACAAAGCAAATTTCAGGCTATTTATTTATATCGATATTTTAGTATGAATGGATAACAATGGATTAATGCCACAAGCTTCCGATGAGCAAATCTCATTTTTGGCATACATGTTAGTTACGCGGTTTTACACTTTAAACGACGACATGTATGTATATGATAATATTTATGAAGTGTAATAATAGATGTATCGATAGAGGTATATAAGTAAAATATACCAATGTCGTTCCCACGACAGTCGGGTATACGTAACCGGAACGACCCAGATTTATATCTGGCCAAGGACTGTCACTCCAGCAACACTCCCCAAAAACCCTATGGGAAATTTGTATGCTGCTACAACAACAACAACAATATATCTGTAATAATATCGATTAAAGGATAATTAAATTAATTTATAAAAGTATCAAAATATACCTAAACAGAGACTGCATATTTTGTTTATTTTTTATGTAGTCCATTACTAGGATGCTTAGTCAAGATAGTTCATAAAAAACGGCACATTTGTTATCTTCCTTACATTATTTCGTACCATATTATTTGAATATTTTTTTACGCTTTTAGCACCCTTCGGTAAGCGTTCCTGGAAGATGTTCTACTGTACACTGCGTGATTTAGTGCTTTTCCTGCACAAAGACGAGCATGGCTTTCGTAAAAGTCAGGTGGGTGGTGTCGCTCATTTAACCTTATAAGAACGAATCATTTTTTTTTTTTCATATTTAAATAAATTCCACAATCTTTCAGATGTCCGATAATCTGCACAATGCAATACGCATTCATCACGCTTTAGCCACCAAGGCCACCGACTACACTAAAAAACAACACGTTTTCCGATTGCAAACCGCCGATCAAGCTGAGTATCTATTCCAGACTAGTGATTCCAAAGAGCTGCAATCGTGGGTGGAGACGATAAATTTCGTTTGTGCCGCCTATTCAGCGCCCCCACTGGAGGGTGGTGTGGGTAGTCAAAAACGTTTTCAACGTCCGCTGTTGCCCAGCACGCATACAAAGTACTTGATGGTGGGTAGACATGCATAATTTTTGTTTTTTTTTTTGTTAGCAAAAACCAAGTTAAAAACATTTTGTTTCACTTTGTTTCGCAAGCAGAAAGAGCAATTAGAATCGCACGAACAACAATTGTCTCAATTAGAGGCTGCACTTGCGGATCACAAGAAAGGGCCTATACCAAACAAAGGACTGCCACTACAGAATTATAAAGAAAAAGAAAACTACTTGCAATATGAGGTGAGTTATTTGCATGCGAACGTATTTCTCCTGTACACTCCACACATAAAAATCTTTCCGTTTAACAGATACGCCGCTATCGTGCTTATGTGTCAATTTTAGCTGCTAAGCTACTTGCCGACCAACAGCAATTGGAGGCTGCGCAACAACAACAACAACAATTAACAAGCAACGAAGAATTGGATAAATTTTCCACGAGTGGTGGAGGTGTGGTAGGCGGAGCTGTGATTGGTGCGCGGCAACAGCAGCCGCCACCAGCGTATCCACAACAATTGCAATTACAACAACCGACCGCACAGTCGCCAACAGCACAACAACAGCAGCAACAGGCACAGCCACAACAACAACAAACTTCAAACAGGTATAATTATCAGCAACAAGATATTGGCTGACGGGTAATGGGAGTTTTCTCAGCTTGTGTGGTTTAATTGTATTACAAAGTCTAGCCCCGCTCTTTTTATCTTTTTTATATTGGTTTATTTGTTTTTGTTTTTTTTTCTTTAGTTATAAGCTTTGGAGCTGTGCATTGATTGGCTTTATTATTTGTATCATATTTGCTTTACTTACTGTTGTTGTTATCACCTGTTTTGGCTACTTACGTGAAGCGCCTACATGCCTCTTTTTGCTTTGTTTATTTTTACAACTTTACTACTACTACTTGTTGTACCATTAATTATTTAATCGAAACTCGAGTGTAGTAAATGCGTCTAACTGACTAGAAAATTAATTTCTTAACCCTTTTCATTTACATAAGAGTTTGCTAAATCGATTATACCTTTCTGAACTAAAGTAGTTATCATCCATAAGCCAATACACCGTTTGTATTCCCGTTAAAATCTGTACGTACGGTTTAAAGAACCTTAACAAGCGTCATCTTTTTTGTTAATCTGGCCAAGGTAAAAAGAAGGGATAGCGCCACCTTGGTAATCGACCTTGACGTTGACGATTGACGTTGTGCTGCCGAAGAGCTTGTAAGTGTCTTCATATTTCATAGCGGTAGGCTTTTATTGTAACTTAAGTATGCACATCGAAGCAAGGGTGTGTTTCTTTTTTTATGCGGGCTCTATAATGCTTACCAATATTGTCGCCATCGGAATTGCCATGACCTAAACCTAAGAAACACTTCAGCAGTCTGCAAGATGGTAACCCAACCGTTCCCACGACAGTCGGGTCTACGTAACCGGAACGACCCAGAATTATATCTGGCCAAGGACTGTCACTCCAGCAACACTCCCCAAAAAGTCTTTGGGGAATTTGTATGCTGCTACAACAACAACAACAACATGGTAACCCAACATCCAAATCTTCCCGCCAAATCCTGTACAGATTTCCATTTCGGAAACGTCTATGAAGATAATATTCTCTTCATCGGATTTATAGTAATTGTTGACAGTGAAGATAACTTTTGCCGACAACAATTAGCGAACTCTGTTGTCTGACAGTTACATATTCGATGTTCCACCGCTACATGGATATAATCATTACTTCAAGGCGCACAGCCTTAATACGCTCAAGTAAATTTCGAGTATAAAATTTCTTCAAACAGCTTGTTTCCAGCGCCACTTTTCGGATCTATATTCTACTTTGAATCAAACATAGCGGACTCGATTTTTACAAACATATTTCCACTCGACATTAAATGACACAAAATAATATAGATTTCACAAATACCTGTGTCATAAAGTGAATGTGCATTTTCATAGTAAAGTAATAAAGTGGACTCCAAACTT
The DNA here is from genome assembly GCF_013731165.1 of Rhagoletis pomonella. Classification (NCBI taxonomy): domain Eukaryota; kingdom Metazoa; phylum Arthropoda; class Insecta; order Diptera; family Tephritidae; genus Rhagoletis; species Rhagoletis pomonella. Next base: position 15,882 of record NW_023459023.1, read on the forward strand.
AGTTGCAGCTTGTTTGACAGATATTCCATTGAAAATTATGTCAAAATGATGCCACTAACTTTAGTGCCGACTTTCTTTTGACTATAAAAATAGTCCGTTGACATAAAGTTCTTGTCATTTGAATGTCCAGTGGAAATTCGGTATAATGATTATTTTCTGTTACCGTAACTACAATTTAACCGTAAAAATTTATGTAGGAAATTTTGGTTTTAATTATCTTCTTTTAGTTATTAAAAGCTTTTTCCCTGAGCCTTTTTCTGCTTCATAAATATCTAAAAATTATTTTTAATTTTGATTTTGTTTTCCTATTTTAACGGCTTTGTGCCTCTGTACATAATTAAAACGCTTTTTTAAATACATTTATGTGCGTAAACATATTGTAAATATTATTTTTTCTATGTTTTTTAACCCTCTATATGACATAACATATTTGAATGAATTTTTTAAGACTTAAGTCAACGTAGGTTAACTAAGCAAAGTAGTTAAAAATATATACATATATTTCAAAAGCTAAAATACATTAACATTCTTCGATTAAACCGTTGGGATATTTTTTTTTTAGTATCGACCAAATATTTTAAGTAGTATCTATATAATTTGTGGGATAATTAATTTCAACTTTAAAAAATTCAAAACTTATTTTTGAACCACAAAAACTGTGAAAGCTCTTGAGTGAAAAGCATTTGCAAAAAAATTAGAATGAGACAATTTTAAAAACGTTAAAATAAAGAAAGTTAAAGTCAATAAAAATAAAGTTAAGCATATAAAAATTAAAGCAAATTAAATAACTAACCTTAAAAAACGTGCATCACATGCAAATTGATTAGATTTAAGTTACAAAAGAAAAAAAAAAACAATAATAAGACAAAAATTGTTCAATTCAACACGCAGAGAGAAGCACAAGACAAAAATTACAATTAAACTTAGATGAAGACAAAAAATAAACAGTTTTGTAGTACATAGTGCAGTAAAAAAAGTAGTATATAGAATGTTTCAAATTTACTTGTTTTAGCAGGTTAGCGGTAGGTACGCCGTCACATATGGCAAAATATGCGAAAAAAAACAAAAATAAGGTTCAACAATAAAATTGAGAAAGCATGCAATAACGATATACATAAATAATCGTGTAATTTCAGAAAAAAAAAAACTATTTAAAAATATATAATTCATACATTTTACGCACTTTTGATTTGTATGTATACATACTCATATTATAGTAGTAGTAAAATAAGTTCATAATACATATTAACAAGCGTGAATTCATGAAGGTAAGAAAACAAAAACAAAATTAAAAAATAGCGTTCAACGTTCAAAAACAACACAGGGGTCATGGACCTTTTTAGATCACAAAACTCTACAGCGAAGTTAGTTGCAGCTTTTAAGCATAATTTTCATGGAAATATCTGTCAGAAAACGGCAACTAACTTTAGAATTTGTTTTGTTTGTTTCGACTATCAATCAATATGTCCCAGTATCTCTTGATTAAAAAAGGATAACGTCATTATTTATTTAGACACACAAAAAAAAATGACACAAATTTTGTCTGTTGCATTAAAATTTACCATGTAACCAAACAGGTTTACTTTCAAAATGACATGTATGCATAAGAAAAAAATAAATAAATAATAATACAATTTAAGTAAATTTAGTGGCGCAATTAGTTTGCCAATGTAGCACAAAAACACACATGAAATAGTTCACCGTTTAATTTTTATTTGTTTTTTTTTAATTGAACAATTTTTTATTATTATTATTGTTTTTTTTTAATAAATTATCGTTTATTGTAATTTATCGTTTTTTTTTTTGTATTCATACGTTTTACGTTGCAAATTTTTCCGCGTTCATCTCTTTAATTTCTTTATTCTTTGTCACTCTCGCTACACTTATTTTTTGCTGGAAATACGAACAATAAGATCTCAACAATGTTATCCCTCAATTCTACTGGTGAGCTTTGTTCAAAAATAGAATAGAATTTTAAAACGTAAATGAAAGGGGGGGCATACCAGTTCCATCTTTTCATAGCCCAATAGTTGAGAGCTACACATTTCCACATTTTCTGAGCATATGAATTACTCGCCGGCAGCACATGATCCAAAGACAAATAAACTAGCCGGATTAGTTGTAAAAATTAGGAATTAAAAATGGTGCTGATATCGCTTGTGCATGACTTACTCCAAAGCTAATCATTCCCGCGATGAATACCAAGCTACCACGAAATTAACTACTTTGTTCCTTTTCTTTTTACTAAAATCGTGTAAAATTTTCTTTACCTTTTAGATAATAGAAAACCTGTCATGGGATGGTATTTGAGAAAATTAATTAAATTCATTATTAATTTCGTGGAGACAAAATATCATGTTTTCATTACCTTTTTGGTTAGGTAGATTCATGTTCCGAATTGCAACTAAAAATCGATTCTCAGAAGGTTCATTAACCTATTCTTCGAAGTAAAGCAATCAAAAATTACTTATGTACACTACCACAAAGCAAATTAACCAAGCTTCTTTTTTGAACTAAATTTTTCAATACAAAATTATTATTTTTTTGTTGAGGATGTAAGCCATTAAATAAAATCAGTACCGATAACAATATAAATTTTTCATATTTATTTTTTTTTTTTTAGTTCTGGATCATTTTATTTTTCTTCAATGCTGAGTGCTGATGACCACGCTCAAATAATTTTATTTTTTTTTATAAACTACCAATAATTGTGCAATGTGCAAATAAGTATAGCGTCTTTTTGTTTGTTAGTGTTAGTTCAAACTGTATTATTCAAATTCATTACAAATCTCGTTTTACTAAAAATAGTTTTTATGTTTTTCATGAAAAAAAATCGTCACTAATCAATTGCGCTTCAATTCATTTGTTTAGTATTTTGTTGTTAGGTGCATATGTTTTTGCGCTTTAATGCTTAAAGCTGGCAATGTAAAGTTCTTATTTCGAAACTTTGCAAGAAAGTTCAGTTTTTTTTTTTTTACTTACATTTTGTTCCTTATATGTTTGATTTTGCAATTTCGTTGCTTATATATATACATACATGTATCTACATACATATATACAATATTTATGTATGTACCTGTAATATATGTGCATATGTATTTGTGCGGTTGTTGGCATCAATTACATTGCAATTAAAACCAAATTGAATATTTAACCAGTACGAGTACACACCAAATTGGTTATCACCTGCAAATTGTCTTCTTTTTTCTTTCTCTTTTTCCCTATTTGTTTTTTTTTTTTGTCTCCTCCCAATATAAATGCCTTGCAGATGGTTATGTGGTTGCGCCTGGTGGTCAATGCTGTTTTGCTAAACAGTGGTTGTGAAGCAAAGAAGGAGAGCTAAATAAAAATTACAAAAAAAAAAACACAAACATAAATAAAATGTCCTTAATTAACCTACAGTTCATACCATGAATCATACACGAATTCGCTCGGCATAATGCGTATAACACTTACCCACCAACCTACCAACCAACCAACCAACCAACCAACACTCCCACTAATGCACATCCCACAACTTTACCGGCTGCATTGATCTTCCAACAACTCCGCACCAATCCAACAACTCAACTAGCCGCTGTTCCATGTGCCAAAATTTTTATATATGAAAATCGGTATTTTCTGTATTTTGCAACCTTGAAGCGCTCCGAAGTTTAAATGTGTATAAGAATAGTGCAGGTAAAAAAAAAAAAAACAGAAATGTGTATCGCAAGTTAGTTTTAAATGCTTTCTTTGTTGTTTTATTAGCTTCCCGTAAATTGTTTTCGGTTGCAGTCAGTACTCGTTTTGTCACTCAGAAATACATATTTGCTTTAATTTTTGTAGTGGTTTAATTGTATATATAATTTAATTACGTTAAACGACTATAACGTTGTATAGTATGTTTTAGGTTTTGCCAATAAGAGTTATGTATATCATAGAAATAAGTTTTAGTTCTTGTTTTAAGAAAAAAAAAATCGATAGAAAGCACAAACAAAAAAAAAAACGCCAAACATTCGATACTGAAAATTTTAGCGTAGCATTTTTTTAGGTGGCAACCCTATTAAAATTAATTTGTATTAAAAACTGTTAATCAAAACGTTTTGCTGAGTACCCACAATGTAATATTTCGCCTTCTTAAGCTATGTATTTCAATATAATTTGTTAGATGGCAACCCTTATAAAAATTTTTCAATATATCGATGGTCCTGTGCAACACAACGACACAATTCAAAATTCAAAAAATAAAAACTGTTACTACTGTTAAGTGGCTCATGTCTCTAATCCTTGTCGAATCTTATCTTTTGCACATACTTTAGCAATCCTTACTGCTTAGGTACTTTGGTAAGGGATGGAAATGGATTAGACAAGGATTAGCGACAAGAGCCACTTAACAGTAGTAACAGTTTTTATTTTTTGAATTTTAAATTGTGTCGTTGTGTTGCACAGGACCATCGATATGTACATACTTAAAATATGAACCATTTTTCTTTTGACACTCCGCATCCGCAAATTAAAAATTTTTTTTATGTTAATTTTATTTTCTTTTTAGATTAATTTCTTTTAAATTATTTTTATTTTGATAGTAATTTTTAAATTTCTTTAAAATTATTATTTTTTTTCAGTTCATCCTTTTAGTTGTTTTATGTTTCTTGTTTTATTATTTGTATTTTTTTATTTTGTTTTTAATACATTTCCATTTGTGTATTTTTTTTTAGGGTTCACTCAAATTTAGAGCCGTTTTCTCAAGTATGCTTTAAAATTTGTCCGCCCGTTTAACACAAATTGTGTGATGATGATTGCAATCCCATTTATAAAAATTTTCTGCCACGTATAGTTTTTAAGAAAAAAACTGTTGAACTGAAAAAAAAATTAAAAAAACCGCGTATTAATGAAAATAAAATTTGTCTGAGGAATAATACCTGATGTCGATGAGTGGAAAAATCATTGAAAAGTAAAATAAATTTTTGATTGTATAAATGCCACTTCAATAGTTTTTCTTAAAAAACTAGACGTGCTATAAAAATTGTGTAAACGGATTTTAAATCAGCTTAAAAAAATCTATAAGATGAGATCAGTCCTGTTTTCGAGATCAAAGTCCTTAAAATTTTGTTGTACCTTGTTATTTTACTACGTGACTGAGGGAGCTCATTTTACGTTATTCAGCTATTATTTTCAAAGAAGCTGCTCATGATAAAATTTTTAACAACATTGAGTGTAGCAATATTTTTCCGCTTCACATTTCATATTCATGTCTGAAGTGTATGAGGGAACAATAAAATGGTATTAAAAATTAATTAATTAATTTGTTTCATTAGTTAATCGAAAATCCACCGTGTTTTTATAAATTTACTAAAAAAAATTATGTTAGAGAAAATATTTGTTGAAAATTTCTTGAAAAATTTCCCTAGCATATTTTTTTTTTAAGAAATATTTTCAGTAAAATTTTCAGTTTTACGATTTTAACTCCAATAAAATTTGTTTGACAAAACTTGTTTTTATTTACTGTTTTTTTTTTTAATTAACAAAGATGGCGAAAAAACGGCAGCTACACATATATCGGGAAATTTTTTGTACTAAATTAAAAGAAATCAAATTTTTTTGGTCACAAAAATGTTTTCCGAAAATTTTTTGGAAAATTTCCTTATATTTTTTCTAAAAAATTTGTTCAATATAATTTTCTGGTATACGATTTTAGGTACAGTTACAAAGTTTTTTTTTATTTTTTCAACAGTATTTTTTCCGAAAATTTCTGGAATTTTTATTTTTAATTATTTCAATATAATTATCAGTTTTTTACAATTTTAACTACAATTAAATTTTTTTACAAAAATAATTTTTTCTGGCATTTTTTTTTTAATCTACAGTCATGACGAAAAATAATAGCATCGTGAAATTTTTGTAGTTACAAACTGTCCTAGAATTTGTTTTTTGTACACTTTTTTATTTTTTTCAACAGTAATGGCGAAAATAATAAACTTTTTTGTATTAAATAATATATTAACATTTTTTTTTATTAAATTAAAATAAATAAATTTCTTTGTCAAAAAATGTTCCTTATTTTTTTGTTTATCTATTTATTTATTTATTTCAACAGTAATGCCGAAAAATAACGGCATCGTTCCCTTTTTTGTATTAAATAAAAAGTATATTTTTTTTATCACAAAAATCTTTTCTGAAAACTTAAAAAAATAAATTTTTTTGATCACAAAAATCTTTTTTGAAAACTTAAAAGAAATTATTTATTTTTTATATTTTTTCTATAATTTTCAGTTTTGCAATTTTAACTACAGTTAAAATTTTTTTTGCAAACAACTTTTTCAGTGCATTTTTTAATTTTCAACCGAAAGAAGACATCGCTGTGCGATTTTTTGTAAAAAATGAAAATAGATAAAATTTTTTTACACACAAAATGTGTAAAATTAATTCAGATGACAATCGTACCCAGATACACCCATATATTTAATCGTCTTAGCTTTCAGATAAATTACTGATTAACTGCAATATATAGGGTGATCCATCTAGACTTTTTCTATTTTAAATAAAACACTTAAAACAGATCTGGATGTCGGAATCTTTTCTATCGCATGAAAAAATAATCTCTAAAATTTACTATTTACTTCATTCAAAGGTTCAATTTCAGCCAACAAAAAGGCAGTTATCAAGGTGTGGTAGCGCTCGTTATTTTCGGTTATGTTCTCTCTGCAGCCAAGATTTGAAGGTCTAGATGGATCACCCTATATAAATATTTACATATGTACCCACATAGTATGTGTTGTTTAAATTTCGCTTTTTGTTTGTAGATCTTATTTTTTTTGTATTTATTTTTTCTTTTCCGCAATGGTTGTGGTTTTTGCTTAATTGAAGGTAAATTATTTTCTAGTTTATCCAGTCAGTAGCACTAGAATAGTTTGCTAGGCGTAATTTTTTTAAATACATTTTATTTATACACAAAGATATTTATTTACATATTATGTGCACAAAAACTTGCATTGTACATACATATTTAATTTTCTAAAAACTTTTATCTTTTTTCGTTCTTTTTTATTTTTAATTTTGCAATTACAGAAAAAAAGAGAAAAAGAAATGAAGGACCCCATTTATACAAACACTTGCAACTCCATCAGAGAGCTTTGTACAGGAATGAGCACACACACACACAGACAAATAGACCTGCTGTAGCAAAAGCACGCCATTGAGTGAAGACAGAAGTGAAAACAAACAAAAACTAAAAAACGGAAGATTGTAAACGAACTCTTTTAAGCTGAGAAACACTTTCGCAGAGAAAAATTCAATAAAATTGAATTTCGATTTCTTTTATACATACATACATACGAATGTAAACAAAAAGTTATTATAAGGAAACATTGACAAACAATGAAAGAAAAAACGATTTGGTAAGTGAAATTCTTTAATTGTGTGTAGTTACCATAGAAAGGGTCTCGATTGAAATGCAGATTTAATTTTTTTTGTTTTTTTTTTAATTATATATGTATTTTAGGTGTATGTTTTTCCTTAGACTGGGAAAAACTTCAACTCTCCCAAGTTGCATACTTTTGGGCTCCACTGCTTTTCATTTAGAGAGTTTTAACGACGAAAATTTATCGTGGCGATTGTCAGAATTCCACTGCTAGTTATCTGCCGCAATATGTATCGTGGGGATGCGGAGGTGTTAGATGACTGAAACAACAGCTTTTAATTGGGTAAAATCCGCGTAATTCCGGTTCGTAAAGTTTGATATCGTTAGAATGTTTTATCGACCGATCTCACCTGCTACTGTATCATGGGGAGCTTACCATATCTCATACATTGGCGACTGCTCAATATTGACAAGAAAGATCTCCTCCAAAGCTCATCAGATGCCATCTGCTTGAATTTCTGGGAGAGCTCCTGGACTGCATAAAAAAACTACTGACCCGACGCTGTGCAGACAGGCAATTAAGCTAGTTCCCTCGCCCTGAAAATACCGTTATCAGAATTTAACCACCACCCATTGCCAGAGTAAGGGCTTCAGCTGCCTCGATAGGCCTGTTATACTCTGGCACAATTACGATCTTTATACCACGGCAGGTTAAGCTGCTATGCATTTATCCAGACTCAGCTGCAATGTATCCAACGTATTTCGTACGTGTGTAGGTTCCCCGCATCACATTTGCCATCTCTACACATGTCCCCTTAAACAAAGTCTAGGTAAATTCCCCTCCCGAATTCGTCGCAAAAACACTTTTTCTGGACCAACCTTTAGTTAAGCTTGACGTTTGAAATATAAGCTAACCTTGGCAGGAATGAGTAACCGCTACAATAACGTTTCCTCGACAGTATGGTCTACGTGACCGGAACGTCCCAGATTTTTATCTGGCAAAGAACTGTCATCCAGCAGTATTCGCTAACAACTCTTTGGAGAATTTTTATTTGTTTTCAACCAGCGCAACTAGTACGGTATATGTTCTCTAGAGGCGCTGCATATTTTTAGGCGCACCTGTTATTCATTTAAGGCCGTTGTCACAGTGAAAAGTTAACTCGCATTCGGCAATCAACGATTGAATTTCGGTACAAAAAGCAAAAGTTAACTACCGCAAGAATGTTGTCTTGCACTGGAAAATCTAGATTTTTGTGAATGGAAATCAAGGTTCTAGAATGCCATTGAACAGAGTTACACCCCTGCTCGTTACGTCTTGCCATTTCCAGTTTATTGACAATTTTACCTGTTTATCAAGAGTCTGCATAATGTGTTTAATGTATTTTTTTTTTATCTCTTTACGAAATTACTTACATTAAAATTTCTTCAAGATTTTATTTCGTTTTTTTACCATTTTTGGATTAAGCTCTGGTTTCTAATGAAAATTTGTCTTTGCTAATTTCAGCTGATTTTTATTTCTTCTCCCCACATTCATGTGGGAACGCACACCCGAACATAAATATATGCATAATACTTATACATCTACATAAATTAACCGAAAATCGAATCGAAAGAACCAAAAATCCTACACTAAATTTGGCGCTCCCAAAACAAAGTAAAAACAAAGATCGAACTTCATCAGCGCATCATCACAAAAGCCACTAAAGCTAAAAGCGTGTAAGCGTCTGTCTAGCTGAAAATGACACTGATCAACAAAATCATCCACCCAAAAATATGCATGGGCATTTTTAAACAGATATCATTTGCACCCCCCCCGATGCCACGAACAACAACAACAATAACTAGTTGTGAAACGCATACATACAAGCATACATAAGAGTAACACGAACAAATTTTACGACGTCAAAGTCAACGCCAACTTGAACGTGTGTTAACTGTCTTGCATACATACTCTACATGCAAACATAACAAATACTATTATTTTTAATTTATATTTACTATATACATACATACATTTATGTATTTAACTCTACTACGATTGTATGTGTGTGTAAATGTATGCTGATAATTATATTAAAAAAAAAAACAAAAAAAAAAGAGAAACATGATTTATAAATATTAATTACAATTGATAATTGTATTGTGAATTTAATTACACAAACAAACAAACATACACATACAAATGCAACAACAAATTACGCTCTTCGTTGTATCTACATACATACATATATTATGTAATATTATATATACATACATAAATACGCTATTTTAGAATTATTTATACATAAAACAAAAAAAAAAAAAACAAACTTTCAAAAAGATGAAAAGAAAAGCAACAAAAAAATCGCTTAAAGAACATATACATAAAAAACAATTATCTTTAAAAGATTATCATTATGAATGATAGAAAACGTATTAAAAATTAAGATCGCAAATGAGTTTCAATTAATTTACTTTTAAAAATTCGTAATCGTATTTATGTACATGAAAATTATTTCGGTTTCGTTTGGTTTTTTTTTACCAATACACAAAATTGACGCCTAAAAGCAGTGAGTGACATTTACAGTGCGAATAGTATATCCGAAAGCAAATTAGTGGAAAGGTTCTTCTTTTGTCTCAGCTGCTTACACGTTAAATGACACAAGCTACTTAAATATATATGCAAAAACTAAACTTCTAAGCTTCTTCTCTTTAGGCTACTTTTGTAAGGGGCGTTAAAAGTCCGCACGTTGAATAGAAACTTCGAAATTCGAAAGGTATGACACTTTACGGCAATATTTTGTAATAGATTACACATGTATGTAATGATATATTTGAATTGCAATGCCAGACATATTTTAATGTCAAGACATAATCAACAAGGTGCAAGGTAGCACTTCTACTTTGTTGAATATGGCTTACTTTTTTCAG
>NW_023459023.1:46130-81242 GCF_013731165.1 Rhagoletis pomonella
CGCATTTTTTGGATGGCGGTGATGTTAGCCTTTGTCTTCCCGAGGACATCAACCAGCTGGACAGAGGCACCTTCCCAATTAAGGGTCCGGATATTCCAGGTGCATAGCCTTAAATCATAGTCCTTTATAAGTTTGCCGGGGTCGTCATCAAAAAAAAAACGAGTTCTCATCCGAGTCTTTCTGTTCTTTTTAATTGGGCGGGGTTTTAACATGGTGGGACCTAAACCCAGCGCACGCGAACTTTTACGATTTCTCAGTTTAGGTCGCTCCGAAACGGCTGTTTTATCCGTACGTTGTGAGCTGCGATTGGAACCGTATGCGCAAGAATCAGTTCTGACCACTCCCAGGTGAATGACAGTCAAAAGGTTTCCACTTCTGCGCACGGAACAATCCCCCTGCTGTAAAATAAGTAAAATCAAAAGCGAAATACATGTAAAGCGAAGAAATCATCTGATCTTACAATTGTATTGTAATCATTGTAATTGTAATTGCTGGTAGCCCCATCTTGCAGGGAGCACTACCTTGTATAAATTCGCCTTGCATCGAGCACTTTTCATCAGGTTCTTTGTCGCCGGGAAACCAAATGAGCGGCGAATTCATTTACGAAACTTGATGTAAAACGGAAGCGAACTCCGTTTCAAACCAACTGGCAGAAATGTGCCATTGTAAATGGCGCAATAGGATAATCATCGAGTGGCAAGACTGATCATGTTTAAGATGAGCATGTCGTTCGACCAATTGGAACGTGTGAGACTGGAATAAGAAATCAGCTGATGAACGCGTGGTTTTCAAATTTACAGTTTTGTAGCGGGATTTCACATTTTTTCGTAGTATACGCAATTAAAAATTTGTGAATTGCTGGAGTCTACTTTTAATTTAAAATAGTCGTTGTTGGCGCTTGTAAAAATTTGTTTTCTGTGTAAATTCCAGTTTTGCGATTTTTGTTTTACTCGCGCACTATGGTTGGGCGCCCACGACGTCAAGCTGCAGTTAGAGCCACGCAGATTATAGAGCTGTCTGATTCAGACGATGATGCTCCCACAGTGTCTAGAACAAGGCGACGTGATAGTTCTTTTTCTCCTCCTCCGACCAAGTTGGCTCGAATAGATGCTGCGGCACGTTCAGTGTCTGGGGGAGAAGTTGCCACTGGAAGCGCAGCAATTAGCCGGTTAGCAAAAGTTTTATATATCTTACCATTATTATTAATTTTGCATGTTCATAGAAAACGTTTTCCTACAACAAAAAAAAACCGGTAATACTAAAGAAGCAGCCAAAGTTTCAGAGAACCGCACCAAAAAGGACGGAAAATCAGCGTCGCGATCTAAAAAATCCAAAGAGAAACCAAGTGTCACGATTGATGTTGACTGTGATGTCATTGAAGTTGCGGAGGATGGAGATGCTGAGCAGCAGCAGTTGGATTTGACTATCGGAGATCCTGAAGTCGCAGCGCCTGTAGATACAACAGATGGTCAATGCAATTCACGTGCAGAATCGCAAACAAGCAAGCCATCTCGTGAGTCCAATACTTACACTGGCCGCAGCTCCTTTTGGGGTATGTACGAATATAACGTATGAATTTAATATCAAATACGCCTATATCCATGTGTATACGTATGCCCATATATCATTCATAGCACGTCGCAAAGTGTGGCGCGTCGATGAACTACTTGCCGAAAAGGAGAACGTTGAACCTAGCACTGCCAGGAATATTGTACAATTGTTGGAGAATGAGAATACCATTCCCTTCATTTGCCGTTATCGTCGTGATTTGATTAATCACATAACGCCTGAACGTTTACGTGATATAAAGAACTCTTACACGGAAATCGTAGAGCTGCGTAAACGCGCTGAAACGATAGTCACTCAATTGGAAAAAGAGCAACAGATTGGTGAAGAAGTACGCACAGAGATCTTATGTGCTAAAAGTAATGAGGAGTTGGAGTTTTTGGTATGGAAAATTTAAATAGCTTGTTTGCGAACTTTTGTTATAATATGTTTCTCACAAACAGTATGCGCCATATAAACCCGCTAGCAAAGGTTCACTTGCCGAACGTGCTAAAGCGCTGGGTTTAGGTGATGCTGCCGATCGTTTACTATTCGGGGAGGCGCCTGAGGTTCGTTTAGAAACGTTAGTGGATCACAACAATCCAGATTTGGAGAGTGTGGAAAAGGTATTGCAGGGCATTTGTCACATAATTTCGCATAATATTAGCAAGCATACAGGTGTCTTGGAAGAAATGCGAAGGCTGTAAGTATATAAAAAAAAAGAAAAATAGAAAACTTGATTTCAACGTTTCGCCAGTCAAAAGGTTCATCGCATCGTGCTTAAGTGCTCTAAAGCTAAAGATCCCAGTACAGTAGCTGTTAAAAAGGCAGCAACTACGGTTAAAAACAAATTGAATAACAATAATAATACTATTCATTCGAAGAACAAAGCAGATGCTTCAAAATATGAAACTTATTATGATTTTCAACAAGATGTTCGCTATTTAAAACCACATCAGGTGCTCGCTATCAATCGCGCTGAGAAGCAAAAATTCCTGACTGTAAAAATAATCACTGCAGATTATGTAAAAAACGATATTAAACGCTTTACACGCGAGCTATTTATGAATGAAGGTCTGCGTTATCCGCTACGCAACCAGGTGTTTGAGCAGGCATTCGAGGAGTGCTACAGTAAAAAATGTAAGCGAAAGAAATTGATTGTAATTTTTGTAACTCAATTTTCAGTGTACAAATTTTCTTATTTCTCGTAGTGCAACCCCTTTTGTCACGGCAAATACGCAGCGATTTGAATGAATTGGCCAAAAAGGCTGCAATCGATGTCTTTGCCCAGAATTTAAAGCAATTATTGCTGCAATCTCCACTAAAAGGTGAACGTATTCTTGGTATTGATCCAGGCTTCACCAATGGCTGCAAATTGGCGCTGATATCCGAGACTGCCGATGTTTTGGAAACAGGCGTGATATATCCGCATGCTCGGAGCAGTGATCCCGAGGAGGTGGGCCACCAACTAGCTAAAATGCTTATAAGACACAAGTGAGTGTAACGTAACACAGTATATAGATTTTATCTTTTATTTTTTATTTTTTTGACAAATTTAATGAAAAATAAATATACAATACACCTTTCATTCATTTCAACTCCATAGCTGCAAAATAATTGCTTTAGGCAATGGTACAGCCTGCCGCGAAACAGAATTTTGGCTATCGAATTTATTCGATTACGGTATATTGGACAAAAATACCGTGCGTTATAGCATAGTGTCGGAACAGGGTGCCTCAATATACTCATGTGGCGAAGTGGCGCGTAAAGAATTTCCAGATATGGACATGAATGAAATAAGTGCAGGTGAGATATACTAAAAGGACAATTTTCACAAATAGAACAGATATATAAAATTGTTTACTTTTCAGTCTCCATTTCACGGCGGCTAAATGACCCGTTAAGCGAATATGTGAAAATTGAACCACGTCACATTGGTGTCGGCATGTATCAGCATGACGTGCCAGAGAAAACGCTTAACGAGGCTTTAAATGAAGTCGTTTCCGAATGTGTGAGCTTTGTGGGTGTGGACATTAACACAGCCAGCTTAAGTGTGTTGAAGTGAGTCCTTTTTTTTATGTTTTCTCACGATTCGTTGATAAATTTTGATTTTTTTTAGACATATTGCCGGTTTGAGTGAGAAAAAAGCTCAAAAAATAATAGAACATCGTTCAATTAATGGTCCTTTTCAAACTCGCAAAGATTTGTTAAAAGTGAAATCCATAGGCGAAAAGACATTTGTACAATGTGCGGGGTAAGAAATGGATTTGTGTATAAAATGTTTACATATGAATGTATTTTAAATTCTGTTTTGAACATAATCCAGATTTACTGAATTCATAGCAGTCCGAGTTTGGTGAAATCTATGAAAAAATCTAATGAATCCGATTTACTACGAGGGTATATATTCAGTGATGGAATGTTCATAGATTTCGCGAAAAATCATACTATGAATTCAGTCATAGCTCCGGGATGGGTGGCAACTCGTTTTCACGGTTTTATAAATTAACTTTTTTAACTCTTCTCTCATTCTAGTTTTATACGTATTGAACCCTTGACTGTAGGAAGGAAAATTGAAAATCTGCTTGATTGCACTTGGGTGCATCCGGAGAGTTACGCAGTTGCTAAAAAGTAAAATTTATTTTATACATATTTTGTACCTTATAATTTTTATGTATGTATATATTACCTTGTAGAATCATAAGCAAATGTAATTTGCTGCTAAATGATATCGGCACGAAAGCGTTTATTTGCAAAATCAAAGCATACGCCTTACAGTGTGATATGGAAGAGTTAGCTGAGGATTTTCAAATACCAAAAGAGCGGGTAAAATCCTTTTTTCTATTTTTCTACTCTGTTTCATTATTATATTTATAAATTTATTTGCATAACTTCTTTGTATTTATAAAAAAAACTTAGCTCGATGTCGTACTAATGGCATTACAACGCGAGCTCACTCAAGACTATCGCGCAGAATTTGCTAAGCGACCACTATTTAAGCAAGGCTTAACACGCATAACTGAGCTCTCTGAGGGAGATGTGCTAACAGGTAGTGTGACTGATTTCTTGCTGCCGTCTTTGGAAAGAAATTTAAAGTCTTTTAAATTATTGTCGTTTCAGGTGCCATATCTAATATCACACACTTTGGTGCCTTTCTTGATGTTGGGGTTGAATGTAATGCGCTCTTACATATAAGTAAAATGAGAAACACAGAACTCACTGTGGGTGATCGCGTTACCGTTTCGATTATACAAATTGATATTCCACGTAAACGTATCGGTGTACAGCTTGAGGATATGATAAAGGAGACTGACACATCATTTACCTTGACATAACTAAGCTAAGTTTAGAGTTAGAAGTGTAGTTAGTAGAATTTAATGCATGCGTATTTTGTTATTAGCTTAAAAAATTTCATATTTCCACGCCTAAAAATACGTATATGTATATAACATACATATATTGTCCCTTAAAATGCATATATTTAGGTTTGTGCGCGTACGTTTTTCACATTTTAATTGGTTTAATCGTGCCTAAAAAATTTAGTTGTAAACTTCCAAAAACCCCTAAAAAAATTCCCAAGATCCCTAACAAAATTCCCCCAAATCCGCCCAAGGTTAAAAAATATACCTCTTTGATCTTTAGCCATACAATTATGCACTATATAACTGACATCGGGGGATGAAAATTCGCCTCAAACGTAGAGTTACGTTTTTTTTTTTTTTGTGAAAAATCTTAAAATAGTATTGGTTTATTTGGTTAATATTAAGAAGTAAATTTGTAATAATCTTTTTTTGCAAATAATTAAAAAGAAGATAAATACAATATACTAAATGCTGTTGGGGTGAAAATTTACCCCACGATGAATGCTAAGATCTATTAGAGATATATTTCGGATCTTGCAAACTGTTAGTAACATGAATTTTTAGGATGGTTGTTCATTAGGTCAGTTACAAATCTAAAAAAAAAAAAACCATAATCATTTTTTATAAATAGAATGCGATATGAAGGGTTCATGTTATCCTTGCCAGGAAGGACGGGTTATATAGATAGGAGTTATCGGCGACTGTTGCTGAGAGATCCCTAGAAGCTGCAGGTGCTGAGCTGGCAAGTGTCGTTGGTTCTCGAGCTTCATGAGTTATTAGAGCTTGCATGGGGATCTGTTCTTTAATTATTGCGGAGGACAGCACTACTGCCTTTAGTTCGCTGATATCCTTGATGAGATGTTGGAGAGACTGGGGAGTGTCTTCTTTGACTTTCAACACTCGTTTAACTTCGTCTTGCAACTTTGAAAACTCCTGCGATAATTGCGAAACTCTTTTACACTCTGTAGCAGGATTGTGTAAATCTAGATCAAATGCGTTTGATTTCCGGATAGTCTCTATCAATGAGTTGTTTACGAACCTTTCAAACTTTTCGATATTTTTAATGGTGACCGGTCGCAACTCAAACACCTCGCACAGATGAAATAGGTATGTATCATCTAATGCTTTGCATGTGGGGATACTGTCTTTTATTCTTCTTATGTCCCAAGTTTCTTCATCATGAGCTGGTTTTGAGGGGGGGAATGGGTCTACTTGTGCTTTTACATTTTATTATTTGACACTTCAGATTCGGTTCTTGCTACAGAATTGAATGCAAAATTTCTTTCCCGCAAACCAATTTTTCATGTTTGGAAAGGGATAAAATCGCACAGGTCCAGATCTGCAAAATATCGTGCGTAAAATATTATAAAAATGTCCAATATGCGTAACCATGGTAAAATGCCGTATTGGAACTTATTGCGAAAATAAGGCGTTTCCATAATTTATAGTTTAGAAATAAAATAGAGACTGATGCTTTGGCTTGAGTCAATTCCGAACACAGCCCTTCTTTGTTAGTTGCGATCGTTTTGCCTTTATTTTAACATTCCATTTTTCATCAATTGTCGATTTTCCCTTCTTGAAATTAGTCTGATCAGGATTATACTATATGTGCGTCCTCATAGTCTTTCCGGCCGAAGATGCCGTGTTTTTTTGCCTTTTTTGGTGCACTTCCATCTAGTTCTGGGTGCGTTCAGAAATGCATCAAGCCAAAGCATCAGTATATTTTATTTCTAAACTAGAATTTTGATGGAAATGTCTTATTTACGTAACTAAGTTCCAATTTGGCTTATAACCGTGGTTGTGCATATTTGACATTTCTATAAATTATAGTTTAGAAATAAAAGAGACTGATGCTTTGGCTTGATGCATTTCAGAACGCACCCTCTATCGTCCGAATTGATTTGTTTGTGGTCTCTGGTGTGTAATGGCGCATCCATGTTTCACCAATTGTTATGAATCTACGCAAAAATTCCTTCTCATTACATTGAAACGGAAATTTGACTTGACTTGAGTGATTGGAACATCGTATAATTTTGTATTGCAAATTTACAAATTTTTTTAGTTCAGTTTAAATTTATTACTTATAAACTATTGCGTGATGCATACTGGTTTTATATAGTGCAGGTACATAAAATATAAAATAAATATAGTTTACGGTGGAAGAAAAATTGTAGTTCGGCCGGTGTGTGTGTGTGTTGGTGCGGTGCGTGTTTATAAGTGGTTTAGTCTCTGACCAGGTATTTATGTCCTCGCTTCACTGTGGCGTAATCCGGGCCTCAGGGCCAAGAAGGGCCGATGCTTGTTGCCTCCTTATGCATTGGGCGATCCACGCTCTGAGATCTTTTCGACGACTGGTGGTTCGTTGCGGTTGATTGTTGTTGTGGCGGCTATACATCGCGGTTGATACTAATGTTTGGTGTACGCGAGCTGGCAGGTGTGGCTTTTGGCATGATTGGCCATCCGTGAAATATTTCGTTAGTATAGTATGGAAAGCGCGTATCTCATATCGTCGTATAGTACGGAAAGGGCGCATCCCACATTGTCGCAAAAAGGAAAAAAAAAACACAACTAGATTTTTTTATTGGATATAACGATTATAATTTGTGTTTTTTTTAGTTAGTTACGGCCTTTTGTATTTCAGCGTGATACACCCTTTCCATACCATACGACGATTTCAGATACGCCCTTGCCATACTACACTAACGTTTTGCAATCGTTGGATTCGGAGCTTGTTCGATGGTCATTGCGTGGATTCAAATAGTGGCCCCCATGTCCGGATTTGATCACATCGAAGTAAAGTTGCCAATTACTTCGAAATGTACAAGTCTACTATACCAGTCGCCATTCATAATAGGACCTTTAGTTTTAGATGATACGGCTTTAGTTCCTGCAGGTGTGCGGGTTCTGATTGCCTATCGAGCCGCTCGGAATTAACGAACTTTACCGTATTTCCTGAGACGTATTGTTAATTACGTAGGGGCCTGAGAATTTCGGCGCCAACTTCGGTGTGAAGTTTTCGGGGATGCGAATGAGAATTGGTGCTCTCGTTGCATGACCATCTCCTACGTTTGGTTTCCATGGGCATCGGCGCAATATATTTTCTGCTGTTTTGCGGCTATGGTTAGGTACCCCTAAATCGCTGTCCATAATTCTAATATGGCTGGAGTTGCTGCGGGTGTTCTTTTGGCTCTGCTGCTTTTAGTGCGTTTTTGTTGCGGCGCTGTTAGGTTGCACTCGAAGTTTGGCCGCGTTCCAAACCATCACTATATTTTGTAAAACA
Source organism: Rhagoletis pomonella (assembly GCF_013731165.1). NCBI lineage: Eukaryota > Metazoa > Arthropoda > Insecta > Diptera > Tephritidae > Rhagoletis > Rhagoletis pomonella. The sequence continues at coordinate 54,318 of NW_023459023.1, forward strand.
AAGCAACTGAAAATCGCGTAAACTTTGCAAACAAAACATTGTATACATTTCGGAATATATATTTTTTTTGGATTCTCCTTTGAATGGCTGAAACAAGACCGCTTCCCACGTCAGGTTGTTCCTCCAGTTAAATGTAGTTAATTCTAAAGCTCCACTCCAGTAGAGCGCAAAAGATATGTAGGCAAAATTAAAAGTATAAGCACAGAAGCAGGGTTGCATTGTTGACGTATACGTGTGAAGTCCCAGAAGTTTGTATACGAGTTTATATACTCGTGTGTTTGCACAGGCCGTAGTTTGCCCAGTAGTAATTGGATAGCTAGTAGGTGGACGATATGTACACCACGATTAAACGATTTAAAAAGAAGCTTAAATTTTTTGTAAAAATTCCGTTAATTGAGCAATTTTGTCGGTGTTGAAGTTTTGAAAAACTTCATCAAAGTTAGTGTTATATTGGAAGATTTCGAATTCCCCTCTAACGTTTTCGTAAAGATTGCAATGATAGGTTTGGGTTCTTTTTTGTTAATATTTGCAATGATTTACATGCTAAAAATTGTTTGTTCTTTTTGTATTGAAATATGGCTTATATTTTAGCAACACACACTCCCATTTAAATCCAAGAATGATACTGTGTACAAAAATTAAGAAAAATCTGCAAAGTTTCAGCAAAATCGCGAAATTTTTAATACGAATTTCTAAAAAGAATTCAGGTATGCAGTTTTATAGCCCATTAAATTTTGGTAGATGTCTTAACATTCGCGTTGGGTTTTTAAAATGTTTTATATATAAAAAAAATTGAAAATTTTTTATATGGAAAAAATGCGTCGGACAGTCAGTAAAAACCAACGAGATTTTTTAGAGATTTGAAATTTGAACATTATTATACTAAAATTTTTCTTAATTTTGTACACAGTATCATTCTTGGATTTAAATGGAGTATAAGCCATATTTTAATAAAAAATTAACAAACAATTTTTAACATGTAAAACATTGCGAATATTAACAAAAAGATCCGCACGCTCAATTTTTTGGAGTAACTGTATGTATGTACGTCTTTCCATTTGTCTTTTTAACCGACTTCCAAAAAAGGAGGAGGTTATCAGTTCGTCCGAATATTTTTTAATTTATTTTTTTTTTATTTTTTATTTATTTTTTATTTATTTTTTATTTTGTTTTTTTTTTTTATTTTGTTTTTATTTTTTATTTTTTTATGTATGTTACCGCATAACTTTGGACCACGTCAACCGATTTCGATAATTTGCATCGGAAAGGTAGTGTCTCAGAGGTGGTCCCATGCTAATCTGGTTAAGATCCGATCAGTGGATCATGAGATATATATATATATATTTATTTTTATATGGGAGTTGAAGTCGGTTTTTTTTTTGATAAAAATTACTTGTGGTATACCAACTGTATGAGTTGATAAAACTTTGATTGCGTTTTCCCACAGAACTGATCGTTATATTAGGTTTGTTCCACAGGCAACTTGTAAAAAACTCGAGCAAAGTTCAAACTGTGAGCGTATATCAAAGAAACTCCACTTAAAAACTTACTTGTGGAACGCGTATGTGTAACTCGGAAGTGACTTCGAGTAGCTTGTGGACCAAGGCTATTATTAAATATGCGATATGTTATCATTGAAATTGTTTTTGTTCTTTATTTTTATTTATTTTTTTTATTTAACTGGTGGAGGAAGGCTTGCCTTGCTCGAGCTTTACTCATCCTAAAAATTAACTTACATAACGTGACAATTTACGGTGCTCCAAATAAAAATAGATACATTTGATAAGATATGAATGTACATTAATCATTTTCCCCATTGACTGTACCCGTAGACGGCGGAAGGAGGGTGGGGTTATCCATAAGTACGCTAGTTCCCAGAGTCGATTAAGGTTTTAGACATTTCTGTTGACTGTTACCATAAAATACATGCTAGACAGAAATATCTTTTCTATTAGCACAAATGCAGTTGGAAGTTTTTAATGATTCGAATGTGTCGTTAGAGTTTGACTTCCTCGCAATTTTTTTATGGTTTCCTTAGTTCATGGCTCAACATTACGTTACATACTTATTTTAAAATGAGTAAAATAAAGAACAAATCTTTGAAAATATTAATGTACACATGCATAAATATATATATTTTTTCTGCAAAAAGTCATATAAGTTGAAATGAGAAAATGTGAATATATACTTAAATCAAAAGAGCAAGAATAAAACCAATCACAAAAACGTTCGAAATAACTTAAATATTAAACATAAATAATATATCAGTTAAAATCAGTAACATAAAACTTTTACTTAAGAGTTATATAACATTTGATAGTACGAAAACAGTTCACAGTTCGTTAGAACAAGACAGTCTAATTATATAAGATGTTCTTTATATTCGTAAGCATCAAGTATTAAATAGGGAAAAAAATATATAGAAATATAACACAGCACCCACAATTTTCCAATAGAATATATAACGGTTCATATGAAGTGTTATTGGTGTGTGGCTTGTGTATGTAACTCTTGTAAATAACGCTCCTGCTCGGCGCGTCGATTTTTTTTTCCAAAATTAAAGCACGTCTATTAAATTGAAAAACAAAAATGAAAACAATATTAAAAAAATATAAAATTAAATGAAAATAATCAATATGTTACCGCATAATTCATCACTTCATCACTTACCTGTAACGTTCGTAGAAACCTACAATTGTGCCAAGCTCTTGTTTAAACAGACGCACCAACATACCATCGAAGCACTCAAGCTCTTGCAAACTAAACATGTTAAATTGCAACATATGGTCTTTAGATGAATCAGCATTTGAATATACCGCCAGCCACTTGGGTATCTCTTCTAACAAATACGGATTTGCTGGTACCAGTGCGTTGTGTGTATGCACTGGCGGTGTGTAAGGAACTGGTATTTCAGGGCATATAGCCTTGGGTGGCTCGGCTGATGTAGTATATACATAATATGAGGTAAGGCAGGGATGCTGTCGCTGGCATTGCCCTGTATATTGATTTTCATAATAGGTACCATGAACCTTGGAGACAACACGTCGCCAACCGACTGGCAGTCCTTCCCTTTCTAGTGGGTGGGACCAGTGGGTTGTATGTGTGTGGTGGTCAATATAATACTTTCGTCCATGAAGAGTGTATTGCATGGCCCAGCCTGGCGGTAGTGGCAATTCTTCCTCCAGGGACTGCTGTGATGGCACTTTTTGTAAAACATTCTGGGCACTGTTTGTATTGCCGGCAGATTGAGTGTGAAGCTGTCTTGACGGTGCATGATACAGAGATTGTACAGAGGCGGCAGCTGCTTTACCAGCAGTCAGATCATAAGACGATTGAATGTTATTGTTTGAAACGGCCAAAGTTGTGTTACTGTAAATAGGTGACTCAGAGCGAACATCTGCACTGGACAGGGTTGAGCGACTATCGAAATTATTCATTGTTTGGTTGTTGTTGATTATACTGCCGGAAGCATTGGAAGATACCCTAAACGGATTTTCATAGATGGGATAAGAGTCCGCGCCGGCGACATAACTGGCATTTGTTGGATAATGTTGCGGTGGTGTCGGTGTAGTGCCGCGAGGCAACTGCAGCATATTGCTATAGGAATCGATACCATCAGTCATTGATGCCACATTTGTGTCAGCACTTGCAAAGCCGCGTATTCGACCATCATATGAGTTGCTATGCTTTTGGTTGGCAGAGTGTCTACGATGAAATTGTTCATATGCCGAATTATTTGGCTGCAACAAAGGTGACGATTGCTGGCGACGCATACGATCTATCTGCTCAATATTGACATAGTTGCTGTTGCTACTATTGCTATTGTTGCTAGCAGTATTATGACCGTGACCATTGCTACTAACATCCAGGTTATTGCTCGAGTAAAAATGGGGATGTTGTGTGGTTGATGCTGCTACAGTTGTTGGTGCGTAAAAACCGGTAACGCCATAACGCTGCTGACGGGTCTGTGATACCGATCGCATAGTTGCTGTTGTAGGTGGCAATTGAGATTGTGCTCGTCTTGCATGGTAGTAATCCGGTTGTGAATTGAACTGTGTATCGTTGCCGCACGAGTACGTATTGCGACTAGAATTTCCAGAGCTTCGCCCAGTAAACTCGCAGCTGGGTGATGTGCTGGCACAACGCTGCAGTGATTTCTTATTATGCTTGGCTCGTTGCTCATCAAAAGTCCAAACATTTATCACTGGTATTTCAGGCGGCGTTTCCTTTTTCACATACTTACCAACCACGCCTTCCTTGTGAGCGGTCGCCTTTTCTTTGCTGCGTCGCGACAACATCGTCGGTTTACGATTGCACAGCAGAATTAAGTAGTTCATTCAATCTGCAACACCGTCCATAAATAGCTACCGGAAACCGAAATAATCATATTGAAATTTATAATTTCATTGTTCGCCATGCAAATACAAAAATTTAGTAGTTCGAGTTTTTGGTTAAGAGTGAGTTAATTCCTGTGCGTTCTTTAAGCTCAGTTTGAATGATCGAAATGAATTTCGCTACAAAACCTACTCAATAATAACACAGCAAATAAATAAAGGACTTCTATCGTTGTGAAGAAATAAACAACCGGAACAAATTTACATTTATAAAATGTCAAATTGAATTAGTAGGCGATGTGCAGAAACGGGCATGGGATTAAAGCTATGGATGTGCTGCCGACTATCGAGTCAAATATTGTTATCGAAAATACAATCGAGTCGTCATCAAATACTATACTTTTGTCTTTAAAAACGAAAAAAGGCAGATATAGAGTATGATGTATTGTGGAGTTATAGAGCCTCGACACAACAGTCCTTTCAGACCGCCAGAAAACGGATTTTAATGGGTGATAAGGGAAGGGAGTAACAGTTTACCTCAGCAATTTCAGACGCCGACAGATTAATTAATTAGTGGAAATATATAACAGGTATTACAAACGCATGTGGACATTTCTAATATAGTATACAAATGATATTTTAACAACAAATTATTTAATTACTACTAGCAACTACATTGTGAAATTCAGTTAAAGAAGAACCCCACTAAAGCTAGAACTCCATAGGCAAGCGTATGCGTGCGTATACGTATGCGTACGTTTGAGAGCTGGTATACGGGTTAGTAGTAGCCCCAACTATTTCGGGCAGTTCCGTCCAAAGGGGTGACCCGATCCAAAAAAAATAATTCCACACACTTGTAGTCGAGGGTCTACACATTATTTTAGCACCTACTTTAGTAATTTTCGGCACGTAATTTATTTAGAAACTTGGTTTGAATTATGCTTTTTTTTGTAAAATTCAGAAATTTCCATACATTAATCCCTCCTATTCTCCTTAAAGCGGCCACTTCATCAATACATTTTTATATTCGCCTTCCCTTTGCACTTCATTCTTTTAGTTATAACTTTGCTGAGTTGTATATACATGTTCTTAAGGGATAAAAACTCCACAAGTACTTGCGTAAGCGCCGAGAACATGAATTCGAATACGTATTCTAATACGCGCAGAGTTGAATTTTCTCAACTTTCATGAATTTGCTTGCGTAGGCAACCAACTCCAAGTTAATAACACTACAAGTTTGGGTATACATAAATAGATATAGATAAATATTTTGATAGAAAATTTTACGGCTTGGCAAATGTTTTCTTTATAAACATGTATAAAAATGTGTATGTATGCTGCATCAACTTGTTGAAATGACAACTGTCTTAAACAATGGTTCTGTATTGCTAATCTCAGCCGTCTTGGTTGCACCTGAATAGATACGGCTATATATTAAGATTCTTATATTTTGGAAATTCTATATCCAGTTTATCTATATTTTCATACTCAGACACTTTACATTCTAAAAAACGAAATGGTAAATAATTTATTTAAGCAATGCAATGCTACTCATATTAAATACAAATCGATAGTGGAAAGAATGACGTTTGCAAAGGTGATCAGTGCTGCCAACGGTCTATTTTAAAAGGCAAACACAAAAATTTACTGATGTTCTTGTTTTGTGTTATTTTTTAATTTAAAACTAATTTGTCTACACATTGCGTGCCAAGCCGGTTTTTGGTAATGTTTTAAAACGTGCAGCGAAAAATTCGTAGATATTTACTATTTGGTTTTTTTGACAATCAAGTTTTAGAGCCCAACAGCTGCTTATTTTAGGATAATACTTGGCTGTTAGAAATCTGAAAAGATATTGAGGGTTTGTACAGCCTTTACCAAAAAATAAACTACATTTTTATAAAAAACTAACTAAAATTAAATAACAATGACTTTTAATATGTGGTGCGTTTAGAATTTTGACACCCGGTGTAATGTTACGTTAAGAACTTAAAAAAAATAGTTAACTTATAAAATTATTAATTTTTAATTAGCAAATTGAGTATGGCACTGTGCTATTTAGTTAAGAAAATAGAGTACATCCTTACAACTAGTTTTTAATTTTTTGTTTTTTAATCCTTTAAAAGGCCTTTAAAATTTCAAAGGACTAATAACTTAAAAAAAAACGCTAACAAATACATAAATTCTCTGAGGTGTAGTCGTTCCTGTATCAGCGGAAAAGTAAAAAATAATATCAGAAATATGAAAAAAATGCCTTTTTACTAACTTAAAAAAGATATATCATATTTGCTTTGAAAGGAGTTTAATTTTCAAAGTACAAATAACATATCGTCGATGTTTTTGCAAAACCGCCCATCGACCAGTTGTAAAACCGCCTAAATCGCCGCTGTGGCAAAAATGAGATTTGGTAACCCTGAACTCCAGGCATCGACATTTATGCATAAAAATCGTTAAATCGTTATTAAAACGACAGGTTTGTAAATTTGATTTAGCTAGAGAAAATACCGCCTATTAAGGCAATGCCTTCAAAAAATAAACGGTTTTTTTTTTTGCTCTTCTGTAAAATTTGAGTGCCGTAAGGTAGGCGGTTTTGCAATTGGACGATGGGCGGGGTTTTGCAAAAACATTGACGATATATATATATATAGATATATATTTTAAGACACTAAAAAGTATTTTTATAATTTTTCCAGATATTTTTACTGTCCCGCTGTTACAAAACGACTACACCACAGAGAATTGAAGTATTTGAGCATTTTTTTGTTTAAGTTGTTAATGTTAAAGGCCTTTTTTTCTAAATTCTACGTATTATGAACTTATAACCTAAATAGAACTGTTTGTTGTTTGATAGTGTTTGATAACACATTTGTTATCGTTCTTGTCAGATTTGATGTGAGCTTACTTAATTGAAGGTTAAACACAGTATTATATTTTTGTTTGTTGGATTTTTTATGTAATCGATCTATCTTCATTATATTTTCACCAATTATATTGTTGGTACCATGATAAAAACATTACAAGGTAAAATCACTGAGAGGCAGTCGTGACATTTGCCAGCAATATAATTTTAACCCTAGAACACACACCCGGGTACAAATGTATCCACTTTCAACTTTGAAGTGTTGTAACTTTTGAACCGCTATACCTCTATACCGCTTCGGATCTAGGAAGATTATTTAGTTTTGAGTTCAAATTCAAAATTTGAACCAGATCGGACCATTGGTTCAGGAGCTACAGCCTTCCAAACACATTATATACGTAAACACACACCCGGGATACGTTTGTACCCCAATAGTAAAAATCCTCATAATAATAAAAAAAAAACATTTTTTATATTATTTTTTTATTTTTAAAATTAAAAATATTCATTTCACACATTATATTATTGACTTTTATTATAAAAATTATAAAAATGCATCTTATATCTAAGGAAAATCATGGCAAATAGAGCAATTTGTTGATGTGACCGAATGTTCAAGACACATTGGCTTCTTACATTTGTCGCACAGCTTTCTGGTTTTTCTACGGCGTTTTTCCTCTTGTGCGTAACATAAATAGCAAGATCCGGACACAGGTTTTGGCGTGCGCGCTGCGGCAGATGTTGATGCTGCTGTTGACACCATTGATTCCACCGGTCGGTTGAAATATGCTTCAATAGCAATTTTAGTCGAAAAATTTCGCGTCACTTGACGATTTATGGCTCTGGCTTCAATAATGGGCATACACAATGCTTCAGCCAAGCTGCGCAGGATCTGCTTACGCTTGTTGTTTGTTCTCCAAGGCAACATAGGGTTATTCAAATCGTAGACAATGTAGGCTGTAATGTCCAACATGTTGAAGAACATCGCTAGTGGCCATCGTTTTGTTTGTCTTTGTGTTGGATATTCCGCAAACATTTGGTCCATTCGATCAACACCACCTTTGGTACGATTATAATATTCAATTATTTCAGGTTTCCCACTGTCAGCTATTTCAGCATCATTATGCATGGTCGAAAGCAAAATTACTGCTTTATTTTTTTTGGGAACATAAGAGCACATTGTCACATTATTTTTGAAGCCAAATGTCGTTGAACCAATTGTCCTGTTTTTGTTCTGCTTCATTTCTTGAGGAATATATGATTTGTTTTTGCGCAAAGTTCCAACGATCGTGAGTTTCCAGGTGAGAAGCAGTTCTGCAACTGGCAAGGTCGTAAACAAATTGTCCATTGTAATGTTTCGGCCACTTCCTTGGTATTTGGCAGACAAATCCTTCACCACTCGTTCGCCTTGGTTCGTTTCCCTACCAGTTTCTGCTTGGCCAGTATATATTTGTCCATGCAGTGGATATGCATTTGTGGCATCGCAAATCCACCAAACCTTGATACCATATTTAGCAGGTTTTGACGGTATGTACTGCGTAAACCGTGTGCGTCCACGGTAAGGAAATAATTGTTCATCAATCGTCAAGCATGAGCTGGGCTTGTAATGTGCAGCAAGATTATTGTTCATCATCGTCCACAACTCACTGATCGGTGCTGCTTTATCAGTTAGTAAGCGTGTTGCACGAGTGTTTTTATCGTCAAATCTTAGGAACCGCAATATCGAACAGAAACGGTTGACTCCCATTGTGGCGCGATATAAAGGATAGTTTTTGACGCTCCATAAATCTCGAACATGTTCTCCATTGCTATGGTTCGTGTGTTACGTTCAAGCTTACTTTTGGAAAGAACTTTATTTTATATATTCAATATAGGGATGTGTTTTACAAAGTTCAGTAATAGTACAAAGTAATCGATTATTAGTAAAGGTTAATGCTAACGTTGTGTTTACACCACAGTAATCTTACAACATCTCTCTTTCCTAGAAAGCTATGTGTATGGCTTAACATTAAAATTAATTCATGTAGTATAAAAGGCTTTTTGAATTATACAGCAAATATAAATTTAGATCATAAAGCGAAAATTTGAGTTTAATACAAAATGTAATGAGTTATACAGCAAATATAAATTTAGATTATAAAACGAAAAGTTTGAATTTATATACATAAGTATTAAATATTTAATCGGGTTGGGGGTACAATCTTTCTTCCACTCCTCGTTCTAACAGCGGAAGCATTATCAGTTAATTCTATCGTGGTGCCTTCAAGAGGCTGTGAATCAAAAGCGGTGGTTTCTTTATCTCCCCCATTAGCGTAAGCGTCCCCAATACTCCGTTTCAGTACCGGCTTTAATATGTGCTCTCAGTTTCTTCTGTAGACCACACCCTCAGGGTCTTGAACCATGAATGACCTTGGCTCCTTTAAATCTTTTATTATTGTACCCGGGCACCAAACTGATGTTGGTGTTTTCTTAAAATAAATTTTCTCTCCCGGATTTACTGGTTTCAAATTTTTTGCGGACGTATTATAATTTTGTGACATTTTAATCTTTTGTTTGTTTATTTGTCGTCTATACTCATTAACATCAACTAATTTTGATTTTAAATTTTCTTGTTGTGATGGCAATTTGGTTCTCAGCTTTCTCGACATCAGTAACTCGGATGGACTTGAGAGATCGTCTTTGGGTGTTGTTCTATAATGCAGAAGCGCAGTATATGGGTCTGTTCCTTTTTCTTTGCATTTGTACAACATTGTTTTGATTGTCTGAACAGATCTTTCTGCTAAACCATTTGATCTTGGCATATAAGGACTGGAAGTAATGTGTTCAATACACCAATCTGCGCAAAACTGTGCAAAGTCTTTTGAACTGAAAGGCGGGCCATTATCCGTTATGAACACAGCCGGTATTCCCTGTCTGGCAAAAATTGACTTGAGTTTCATTATAACCTGGGTGCTGGAATACCCCGTACTTAAAATTTCACATTCAATGAACTTTGAGTAGTAGTCAACAACTAACAAGTAAGTCTTTTTATCAAATTCGAACAAGTCAGCACCCAGCTTGTACCAAGGAATGTTGACCATTTCATGGCACAACAACTTTTGTTTAGGATTAGATTTACGAAATTTTAGACAAATTTCGCAACTGGAGACTACATTGTGGAGGTCATTATTGATATTAGGCCAGTACACAGAGTTTCTAGCCAAATTCTGGCATCTCTGTATACCCATATGTCCCTCATGTAAGTAATACAAAATTTTTGGTCTAAGATTTTTTGGTACAACAACTCTGTTATTTTTTAGCAATAGCCCATCTATCTCAACAAGCTCATCTTTAACTTGATAATAAGGCATCAATTCTTTATCAATTCGCTTTTTATTTGCGGGCCATCCATTCTTCGTAAAATACAAGAGTTTTTGAAAAATTGTATCTGTTTTTGCTGCCTCTCTAAACTCATCTAAGTGACTACTTGGCAAAGCAATTTGCGAAATAATTAAATTACAGTGAATATCAATATCTTTGTCCACTTCCGTCAGTGCATAATCTTTAAGTGGCGCTCTGGATAACGTGTCGGCAATAAACAAGTCCTTTCCGGGCTTGTAAACGACAGTAATGTTGTACGCTAATAATCTGAGCATGAATCTTTGCAGTCGCGCGGGAATCTTATACAAAGGTTTGTTGACAAGTGTAACCAACGGCTTATGGTCCGTTTCTACAAGGACATGACGTCCATAAACATACTGATGGAAGCGTGTACATCCGTATAGGATAGCAAAGAGCTCTTTTTCGATCTGGGCATAATTTGTTTGTGTTTCAGTTAGTGAAGCAGATGCATAGGCAACAGGGTTCCTGTCATGCATAATGACTGCTCCAACAGCATATTTGGATGCATCGACTGACATGACTAATTGTTTTTTAGGATTGAAGTAGGTCAAAACCGGTACATTTGTAATTTCTTTAAGTAAATTTTGAAATTCTTCCTCTTGTTTATTGTCCCAATGCCATACTACATCATTCTTTAAAAGGTCTCGTAAATATTTCGTTTTTGCTGACAGACTATCAATAAAACAACCCAAGTAGTTAATCATTCCCAAAAAGCGCTGTAATTCTTTTACATTTTTTGGTACCGGCATCTCAACTATAGATTTAATTTTCTCTTCATCTGGCTTAACGCCTTTTTCACTAAATATGTGTCCAACGAATTTGACTTCCTTCTTTAAAAATTTCGATTTTGATTTATTGAACCTTAGCCCAACACTTTGTGCCCTTTCCAAAACTGACTCTAAAATGGCATTATGTTTTTGAACGTTCGGAGCATGGATCAAAAAATCATCCATATATATTATTAGACCCTTAATGTGGCCGAATAGTCTAATCATTTCTGAATGAAAAATTTCCGGCGCTGCATTGATACCAAACGGTAATCTCAGAAATCGGTAACGCCCAAAAGGCGTGTTAAATGTACATAACTTTGATGATTCTATATCTAATGGTATCATCCAGAAACCTGAGTTAGCATCTAATGTGCTGAATATTTTAGAACCTGCCATTTGCGACTTACATTCATCGATGTTCGGAAAGGAAAATCTTGGTCTGACTATAGCCTTGTTTAAATTTTTAGGGTCCAAACACACACGTAAATCTCCGTTGGGCTTAGCCACTAAAACTATTGAGTTGACCCATTCGGTCGGTTCACTAACTGGCTCTATAACCTTTAACTTCATCATACTGGACAGTTCCCTTTTTAGTGGCTCAAAAAGTCCAAATGGAACTCTGCGTGGTGCATCTACTACTGGTTGATAGTTTTCCTTTAATTTCAAATGACACTCACTTTCCAACTGCCCTAATCCTTTAAAAACTTCTTCATATTTTTGTAACAGGCTCTCGCAGCCTTTTGATTCACAGCTTATTGTAGTCACCATTTTTACCAAATTCATTTTAATAGCCAATTCAAGACCGATCACATTTTTACATTTCATATTAAGGACATAAAATTCAGCAGAATAAGTTACTTTTTTATACAACAATTTTACATTGACTTTTCCTAGTAGAGGCAATCTTTCCCCGCTGAATGTTAAAATATTATGACATATCTTACTTTCTAGCTTACCGATATTTAATTTATTAAAGTTTTCGATCGATAGTAAGTTCGCCTGGGCCCCCGTGTCTATTTGACACTTCAGCTTCGCGTTGTGTATCTCCACCTCAATGTTCCAGTCTTTCACCGCACCAGTTCTGCCACTGCTAACAATTTTACTCACTCCTATCACATTCGTTTTTGTTGTTAAGTTTTTGTTCCTGACAGTTTCAACATGTATTCCGCCCACGAAAAATTGCGACTCGTGATCTTCATTTTCTTCCTCTTCTGCACTTGTCTCGCTCTCTTCGTATACGTTTCTCACATATCTCTTTTGCCCGTTATTCCCCATGTTTCCTTTACGCCATTTTGTGAAGCAGACATTTGCAAAATGGTTCAATTTTCCGCACGTGTAGCATTTTTTACCTTCTGCCGGACATTTGGTTTTATGTACTTGCCCACATTTATCACACGTTCTTGATGTTTGCTGCTGAGCCTATCTAGCACTCTTCTCCTTGTAGTTCAATGCAGATTTTCTCAAAGCTGCTACCTGTATGCTTTCGGTTGGCTCACGTTGTATCATGGCTGCATTTTCTTTTGCTAGTTCCATGCTATTAGCTATTTCAATCGCTTTATGCAATTTTATGTTGCCTTCGCTTAAGAGCCTCTCCTTTATTTTATTGTATTTTTGTGATAAACCGCATATAAAAATGTCCCTTACCAGATCTTCACGTATATCCCCGAATTCACAAGTTTTGCTAAGATTTTGCAATGCGGCAGCGTACTGACTTATTGTCTCTTCCGAGGATTGACGTTTTGTAAAAAACCTGTGGCGCTCTATTACTATATTGACTTTTGGAGTGAAATACATTTCCATTTTGCTCCATAAGTCGTCATATTGGACGCTGTCTATATCGACATTAAACGAAGTGAAAATGTTTAGACATTCTGCACCCAGATGGTGCAAGAGAAGTGCAACTTTTCTTTGCTCGGTTTGATTATCTAAAGCAGATGCACGCAGAAATATTTTGAACTGCGTACTCCAAGCCTTCCATTCCGCCGCCAGATTTGACGCTCTTATGTTCAAAGGTGCTATGGTAGTAGCAATAGATAGCACTCGCTGTGCCTCTGACATGGTAGCGTTGCCTTCATCTACCATTTTTAATTTTTTATACACGTAGTATATACTATTTTTATTTAATAGCTTAGCTTTGGTTAGCTTTTGAGTTATTTCGTTGTGCAACTATTTTAATTGACCCCACCTGACGCCATGTGTTACGTTCAAGCTTACTTTTGGAAAGAACTTTATTTTATATATTCAATATAGGGATGTGTTTTACAAAGTTCAGTAATAGTACAAAGTAATCGATTATTAGTAAAGGTTAATGCTAACGTTGTGTTTACACCACAGTAATCTTACAACAGTTCGCACCAGTCATAATAAGTATGCCAAAAAATGCATACAGCTCTGTTATTGACACAGGCGTCCATGACTTAGGAGTTGTGTTTGGATGCGCATTGTTGTAAGCATTATAAGTTTCTTTTGCTAACTTATTTGTGTGGCGCATAATTATATCAGCCATTTCAACGTTCATGAAACATTTGAATGTTTGCTCTATTGACAACATTTCAGTGCATCTAGCTGGTCCAGAACGTTCTCTTATAATATTTTGTCTGAGTACCTGACGACTTACATTTGGTTCTTTCATCCACTCAGTACCATCACGTGCAACAAATTTTTCGGCACTAGCAGGTAATTCATTATTTTCTTCTACTTCTTCTTCTTCATCGTCTTCTTCATCATCCTCATAGTCCGCATAATCAGGTAATACTTCTGCGGCACTTTGCCGAAACTTCAGCATCGTCATCAGCAATTTCAATGTCATTGATTTGAATTTCTTCTTCATCTTCTGAGTCAAAGTCATAGGGAGCGTCATCGTCACAAATTTCATCAAATAAAGATTGTATATATGATTCTCGCTGTTCCTCAGTTAGCCTGCATAATAAAAAAAAATTAGTATATGTTTACATTGTTGCTTATTTTACATTTTTTACCTTCTATATGCTGCACTTGATAAATATTCGTTTCTTCTTGAAGTCATTTCGTATCCAGTTATTTATAGTTTCAGTTATATTTATTTTCACTTATATTTTCACTTCTTACACTTTTGAGCACCAAAACAATAATGAAAATATCAACAGGCAGCATTTATAACAACACCTCGTGTGAAAACAACCCTTGCAGCTGCATATAAAATACAAAAACCAGTTATACCAGTGTATTTGCTACCTACGTACCAGAGAACAGCTTTGAGTATGATCGAGCCTTTTTGATCACACTCACTAAAAATCAAGCACAAGCGAACGCCACACTCGGCTACTATGTGTTCGATCGAGATGCATACCCGACAGCTGCTTTGGTTACGAACGAGTCTGTTCGATCACCCTCGCTATAAATTGAGCACAAGCGAACACCACACTCGGACACCCGCAGCTAACCCGAAAATTTGTGTAACAATGAAACGGACACCCGAACATTGCGATAAAATGCAGGACAACAAAGAAATTTACGCTGAAGGTAACTGGCGCCAATATGTTCCCACAAAGCATACGAAAATGTTGTTGCTTTGTGCTTGTGCATACGCAATGAAAAAATTAGAAGCGAAGTAGACAAAAATGTTTTTGCATCTATTTCGTATAGTTTCGCGTGGAAAGCTGTGTGTGTATATATTAGAACACAGCCTAAAACTATGTAGGTACATAAGTACTTTTACAAAAAATAAATGTGCACCGAGTGTATAGGGCTTGGGCATTGCCGATCTACACACCTTTATACCTAAATGGATGTAGGCGTCGTGATGTCGCATTTTGTATGAGCAAAAATATAAGAAATGGTTAAATGTGCACTTAAACAAACTACCGAAAAATTCAACCTTCTCTTTGCCCTCTACGCACAAAAACTAAGAACACCGCGATGAGAAGGCAACATTTTTTGTAGAAACAAAAACGTCATAAGCCAATCAAGAAAATTTTGTGCACACTCGGGTTGAAACTCGAACACCCGGGTATATTGAGCTGCAAAGCACCCGAACCCAATCAAGTATGTATGAAAAGCAATCGGGTGTTGTGGCCAACATGTTCGTCTTGAGCTCAGTCGATAACGAACAATACTTCTGCTCGTATACAGAGAACGATGCCAAACGGGTTTTGTTAGATGATCGAGTATACACGAAAATCATGCACCCGCTGCAGATGTCTACTACGTACCCATACCTTGCGCGACCTTTTTGCACATATCTTTTGAACCAGGTAGAATATTTCAATGAAATAAAAACCAAAATGTGTATTCGTTGTTACTCTACAAGTATATTATTATAAATTATATTATTTTGTTTTGCATTTATCAGGACAACAACAAAAACAAAAATCCACTGTTGCATGTCCTGACTTTATTTGCCCATATCGCTGGAACCAGTAGGAATATTCGAATAAAACAAAAGACAAAATACTTGTTATATATTAAAATATACATTTCAAAAAAAAAATCATAGAAATCGGTTGAATAAGCATTAAAAAAACCGCAAAATAAGGTCCCGGGTACAAACGTATCCCGGGTGTGTGTTTACGTGGTATTTTCTGGGTGTGTGTTCTAGGGTTAAAATTCGAACAGTTTTAATCTCAAACAACAACAATTGTGAACAATGCCATTTTTTTTATTTTCAATTTTATATGATTTTAAAATGTTTGCAAACGTCAGGAAAAAGTCATGGCCGACGAATGGAGAGAATGGTTTTACCCACGATAAAAATATAGTAAGGTAGAACCGCTGAGAGTCACTTTTAAAATTCTTGACGTTTCCATACAATTTAATTTTTAAATTTACTCACAAACTCACACACACATTTTCATTTTCAATCTCAAGCAACAACAATTTCGAACAATTTCATTTTTTTATTTTCACTTATATATGATTTTAAAATGTTGGCAAACTTCAAAAAAAAAAATCATGGCCGACAAATTGAGAGAACGGTTCTACCTTGCTATGTTTTTATCATGGTTTTACCTTCTAAAAGTATAAACAGAACCAGATCGCTGTGCGAATTTCGTCGGCCGGAGCGATGCCGTTGGGTGATATGCGCCGCAACATTTCGCCCAGTAAAACAGAACAGAAACGAAATTCGCATCAATTAAATGGCAAATAAAAAACATAAAAATACAAAAGCGAAAAGATAAATCGCAAAATTTTGCCATTCTGATTCTTGCTGATAATTATCTAATAGAAAAATGGGGAAACAAAGCTCTATTTTCACTGAGAGCTGATTTTGTGACCGGCGGCAGCAGCAAAATTAAAAATAAATCTATTGCCGAATTTCGTCAGACGAAATTCGTCGTCACTTTGATTGTGTGACATCTCATAAACTGTGGTTAATTTTGGCAGCGAATTTTCTTCCGACGAATTTCTCTGGGCGATTTGATTCTGTTTAAACTTTAATGTTTTTATCATGGTTGGTACTATTGTTAGAATCTATTCCTCTTGATACTATTATTTTTTTTTCAGAGGGTTTACTTAACATTAACAACGACCGCATAGCTGGAGTAAATTTTCTTCCTTTCGATAGTTTTATTTGAACTGATTCCTTTACTCTACTTGCGAGATGTTTAGGTTTTTTTGACTTTTCAGCTATTATGATCGGCGTCTTCTTGTTTTCTTTCCAAGTTCTTTCCACTATATTTACCCTATTAAGAAAAAACTTTACGATGTCGTTATGTTTTTTTTTTTCAGTTATATCTTTTTGCATTAATTGAAGTAGATTGAGCTCATCTTTAGAAGATATGACTGATGGTATAAGAGCTCTCGTACACAAGAGATATAGTTGGCGGTGAATTCGTCTATAAATTGTGGTGAGTAGCGCTTTATCAGTTCATCATAAACTTGACCCGCACCGATTTTACCTTCACCCGAAGATGTTTTTGCACTAATAGGTGCTGTGTATCCCTTCCCTTTTATATTGGCTTGATCTAAGGTATCTTTTTTAACACTTGCACTTATATATCTGCTATTTTGGTTCTCATATCCGTTAGGTTATTTCTTATGTTACTAAAGTTCTTATCTAGATTTTTATTTTTCATAGCCGTCTTGTGTAGATAACACTTCATCCATCTTGACGTCCATTACAGCTAGCCGTGCAGCATCTTCATTGTCTAATCTACTATGCACTTTGTGAATTTCCATTAGAATTCCTTCATACGTAGTGTTGAGTTGTCTCAAGATAGCGTCTACAATGTAATTTGCCACAGTGTTCTCATTTTCGTTGTTGGTGTTTCCGACAGCGTAGGAGTGTGATGCAATGTGGAACGATTTTTCGTCATTCCTTGTCAAATTTGGTTTGGAGACAAACGACTTTCGGCGTTGTACCATCTTCAGTGTAATTTTTCGTTCTGAATAGTTTCTCGTTTGTCTGCCACTATTTATAGCCGTACTAAATCGTCGTTGCTTCTTAGTTAGGTACGTCTCAGCGGATTATATTCTTTCGTTCAACCAGTGGTTTTTGTTCTATGCATACATCCTCAGGTAGAAATCAGCTGCTCACTTCTTCTTGATTAATTTTTGCATGGATTCGCGGCGGCCTGAAACCCGCCAAACGCCGGAAACGCTTGTTGTGGAGTTGTACCCTATCTACTTATTGTGTTCGATTTTTCTTCTCCATATATTTCCTCTGCTTTATGCGATGGTGGCTCTTTTCAACAGCCTTTCGAACACCTCTCTCGAACTCGAAGGCACCATGTAGTTGAAAAACGCCTAAATAAAAAATAAAAACTATTTAAAAATGACTTCGGGGCTTATTTTTGTTTGCATTTTTTTTACCTCAATACTTTTTCAATAAAATCAAGTTTCGCCAACGCTTGCTTTTTTTCCCCTTCCATTCCAATTAAAGGACTCCAGGAGATTACCGGTAAACAAGTTCCGAATGACTCCATCCACCTCCTCAGAAGTGCCCTTGAGCTTATGACAATATGTTGTCTGCAGAAAATAACAATACAGAAAGAATATATTGGCATGAGAAGGTAGAAATATTATATGCTCATTTTTTACCAGGGCATGTACATATAGGAGAGTGGAACTCCGACCAGTTTTCACTTTTTTTTGTGTTTTTTTTTTATGTTCAAAAATCCTTTATAAAAATATATCTCATTATTTAACAAAGACCATATAATTCCAAAATTCAAATTAAAAAATTAATTTTTAAATTGTAAGCAGCCAAGACTGGTAAAATAGTCGCACTCGTATTATTTTCTAAACCACTGTATATAATAAGAAGAATGTTTTTACATACGTTGGCTTCCAACGTCATCAACTTTTCCCCTAACGCCATTGGTTTTGCTAAAATTAGTTTCAGCATTCCCATCATCTCTGAAATGAAAAAAAGTGTATTTAATTAAATTGAATTCAGCGGTAAATTTGAAATTACCGTCATTGATTGCTGCAGGTGCCACAGCTATTTCACCGCTTATTGGGGTTGACGTGGTTGTCTGCATAGCATTGTCAGCTCAGGTCATGTAGCACTTTTTTTTTTTTGAATAATTGGCTCAAGATCTAAGACAAGAAAAATATACAAACACGTACAAAAAGTTATTTTGCTTACCATTTTGCTCCTTACTCTTGAAAAATTGTACTTGTAAAAAGGTTGCTAATGTTGAAACTCATGTAAAATTATATACATTTATTAATTTTGTTTTATTACAAGGAAAAATACGGTGGATGTAAAAAATTAGTTGCTTAGTTTGTTTTGAAATTAGATAAATTGCGAATAACAGCGACCGCGTGGTCGAAGAGCAATTTTTGATGTTGACACAGTAAAAAAGTAAAGTAAAATTAGATAAATTTGGAGGAAATTTGAAAAAAATTTGTAACAGCGATTTTTTTATGCAGTTTACTTCTATTTGACACGTAGATCATGGATCCATGGTCTTGCCCCTAAATTTCACTTGGCAACATTCCGCCATCTCGGATTTAAGTTTTTTTTTGTGTTTTTTGCGATTTGCAGGCTTATTTTGCATTTTTCGTAAAAAATGGTTAAATACAAACATGTAGAGAATTTCAATTCCCACATTTGTTAAATACAAGATTTTTTAAAATAGCACTTTTATTGTAAAAAAATTTGCAAAAACTGTGAACAAAATTTACATTGTCACGGTTTTCGCCATTTTTTTGACAATTTCTGTTGAAAATACATAGCATTTTGAAATTCCAAAGTTGTAGAGAATTTCATTCTCCACAACTTTTGTACCTACATTGGTTTTATACGACGCTTAGATCACGGTCGGGAACGCGATAAACATAGCGATGTACGGGATGTGCCGTGAAACTTATTTCCATATCTGTTTCTTTATTATTACATTTCGGGAACGGCTTTGCCGCACCCTATGTGTGTACATATGTACACAAAATGAAGATTTGTCGCAGCGCTACCCTTGCATCTACGCATCTTGCATCTTGACGACTGCCGCAATTTAACACACCGCTCTTCATTTTATTCGTTTTTTACACAGTATGCAATTCAAAAATCACTAACAAATTGCAAATTAACACAATTTAAACTTATTTTTCACTTATAATTCAAATTTCTCTTTGCCGCTGATTTGTAAACAAAGGTTTATTCACAAGTTACCACCACTGTCAAAATTGGCAAAACCAAAGTAGCGGTACCAGTGACGGCGCCACCTTTGTTCGCTGCAACGTGTATATATAAGCTCTGATCCAATACTTTTCGTGAAAAATCCTGTAAAACTGTCAAACAGAAAAATTACTCTCTGAAGTGAGAGTAAAAAGTGAGTAACAACAAAAAGTACGGGAACAAAAAAACCATTTTTCCTGTAAAAACGTCAATCAGTGATAAGCAATCATTTTTCATGATTTAGAAGAAAAAGTTCTGGTTAAATCTTGCAACTTCATTCTCTACACAACTCTCCAAAAGTCGCTCTCATTTACAGGATTTTGGAGTACGGGAACATTTTTCCTGCAACTTCCTGCAAGTTCGTGTAAAATCCTGTAAGTTCATGGAGTACTGGATCAGGGCTATAATATATTCCCTGATGCAATACACATTTCTTACACCCGGTCCCAAGTTTGTCTACCTTTGCTCATTTCATCTGATTTGGCTGTTCTTAACCAACCAATTAAATGTAAAATTGCTTCATAAATTTTTATTTTACTTCATGATTTCTAATATCTGGTCTGATGTTTAATTTGTTTAGAGGGGGAGATTTAATTTCTTTTCATCTCTCGGAAAAGCGATGAAACCTTGTGCCTTGGCAAATTATTATCTTCAAAAATATTAAAGACTTCTTGACAATTTCCTCAATATCAAAACTCCAAACGCAGGCGTATGGTCCTTCTAGTCGGATCACCCGCGGCCATACTAGACGTACCACCAAGTCGTTTCTGTTCAGATCTGTTTCCTCAATGTACATTCATCTCTTGGCAATTTTTCTAATGTCCTGTGTGAAACCCCACCATCTGATAGCAATTGTACTGCATAGGTTGACCGCGTCTCTTTTCTTTGGTTTGCTATTTTTTACAACCTGATGTTAGTGATTCGCAGGCTCATTCTCTGTATCGGACTAAATCAGTTGGTGGAAGGTCTTGACGGAGAATTAGATTCATTCAGATGGAAATAGAAAATAATGGCGGTGGAGACGCTAAAGAATTCAGTGGTGCAATACTTGAACTTCACTCCCAAATTCGAGAGCATACAAATGGATTTCAAAGAACAGTTGAGGCGCATCAATCGGGAACTCAACCTAAAAAAAGAAGAGTTGCATCAACGTATTACTGGAAGTTTAGTTAAATTCTGCTCTCTGGAAGACAACGAAGAAAATTTCAAGGAATGTTAGAAAGAGCTCGAGGACGAATGAAATCAGTTGCTTGACAAATTGCGTCATGTTAAGCAAAATGCTTCCACAAAACTGGCAGGGGATCGCCGCAAGTACCTGCAAATAATCGAACAAGAGATCAGCGCAAAATGAAACGAAAGAATATGCAACAAGCCAAACTGCTAAAAGGGCATGAGAACAAGACGCAGAAGATAGAGAATCTCCACACAGAAATACAGGCGATGAAAAAGTCAAAAGTAAATGAGACAAGAGTCAGAAAACTTCCGCCAATGGAAAATGTCCACAGAGATAGAACTGATGTTTGTCGTCTTTCTTTACTCACGGTGTTGTTGGTTGTTGCACCGATTTGTGGTGACGGTGTCGTTGCACCGAGTGCTTGGCCGATGTTGGTGTCGTTGTACCTGTGTTGTTGTTGCACTGGTTTCTGGCGACAGTGTTATTCGATTATCTTACTTTACTGTGATGTTTTCTTTGAGTGTGGTACTTCGTGATGCATCTCCAACAGAGTAGTTGGGTCTGATGTAATTAATCATCTTCGTCATGCCTAATATCGTTGAAGTCTGAATTTGCCAGTGTTTCTCTTTCAGCTGTTCCAAGAGTGTTTTCAAATTGATTATTGCCCATTTTGCTTTTGAGGCTGCTTTTTTACAAACGACCAGTTTTAAGTTGTCTCGTTTTATTTTACTGCATAGCGCTTCTTCGATATGACTAACTGAACTTATTTGCGTTTGGATTTGAAAAATGCAACAAAGTTTACGTGAGCTGCTGTGTTTCGACGTCTAAGCAGACTGTTCGAATCTTCTCGATAGCAAGAGCCTCGAGATAGCTCGGCTATGAAAAAATGGTACTTAATTTACTTCGATTTATTTGAAATAAATCTATTCAACTCTACAAAATAGTCTGTTTTAGAAAAAATAATTATTTTGATTAACTGCGTAAACTTTATATTAAATTGAAAAATTTATATTTAATTGGTTTTTAGAAAATTTGCTTTTTTTAGAAAAAATTGTAAGTCTAAAGTGAGTTGAAAATTTAATTGTTTCTTTAACTATCGAAAAATTATAAAAAAAAATCAAATAGTTTCGACTTATTTTCGCTTGATCTTTATTGGAAAAAAGAGAAATCCTTCGTTTTCACAAAAATTTGGTTTTTATTAAAAAATTTTAAGTTGAAAAGGTTTGAAAATTTAATTATTTTCCTAAATATCGAAAAATTGGAGAAAAGATTAACTGTCTTTAAATATCGAAAAAAATGGGAGAAAATTCATAGATGGTATCGACTTAACTAATTTCGCATGATCTTTAATAAAAAAAATCCTCCGTTTTCAGAAAAGCTTGGTTTTTTCAGAATTGTAAGTCGAAAAGATTTGAAAATTGTTTCCCTACATATCGAGAAAAGGGAGAAAATTCATAAATAGTTTCGACTTAATTTTCGCATGATCTTTACTAAAAAGGGAAAAACTTCACAAAAAAATAGGTTTTTATTAAAAAATTTGAAGTGGAATAATCCTCGATTTAAAAGGGCAAAAAATCATCTATACATATTAGGGTGCACATTGAAAATAATTTTTTTTTTTTGGAAATTTTCAGACCCTACCACCTAATTTTGGGTGGGAGCACTCAATAATCCCTACTTTGAAGATCCCGACTAGACATAATCCAGACAATTTTTAAAAATCCAGACAACAAACAATCCAGACAGGACATAATACAGACATAACAAAATCCCGACCAAATAAAATACAGATAACACATTATTCAGACAAGACAAAATCCCGACAAGACACAATCCAGACAAAAAAAGTTAAAAAACATTCTTAGCCCAATTTTTCCTTCAATGTACTGAAAAACAAAGCGACGGATGATTGATATAATTAAAGAATTTATTAATCCAATCTAAATACAGTTTAGGTATTCGTTGTATCTTATCAAAGTGTAACTGAATGAGGGTGTGATTTGTTGTTGCTAATGGTACATTAAATACACTTGCAACAAAAAAAAAGAGTGAATACGCATATTGTTTTGACAAATATAAACACAAGTTTTTCCATTCATAAAATAAAAGCAAACAGATATTAACTGTACGTAAAAAATTGCTTAGTTAGCTAATAGGCCATACGCACACAAATATTTAAATTTTATTCAGATTTAGAAAAAATTTTACCAAAAATAATCTGTTATGTCCATAAGAAAAAGTATTAGAAAAAAAGTTGCTTCATATTGAATTAAAACAAAAAATGTTTTTATGCTAGGGACAACTGCGCAGCTAAATATTTAAAAAATTCTTCTTTGGAATAATTATCTTTTTCAAACAGCAATGTTTTGATACTTTCTTCTCATAACTTCGTCTTTTTGGTTGTTTTTCACCTGCATTTATTTTTTCCAATTTTGTTTCTACTATTTTTTGTTCCTTGATTAGATTTTGAATTAAATTATAAATATTTGTATGCGTATAGCCTATTAGGCATCCTAGCCTTCTATGCCAGGCCTCGAGTTTGTTTTGCGTTCGTGGAAGATTAAACAAAACATTATCGTACACTGACCAAAATGTAGGGGGGAATATATAGGCGAATGAGTTTTATTACCGCGTTATCTTCCAAAAATTTTGCTATTTTTAAAAAATCTCTGTTCCCATTCTTAATGGATTCAAAATATTCGGGTACTTCTGCAGAAGGAACAAAAGAAAGAGCTTTGAGTTTTCTCATTTGCAGTGAAAAAACTTCATCAGTGCCATATTTCTTGTCAAGTTTTTCTTTTTGAATCCTTCGCCATAAGATTTGCCCAAAAATGAAATAAACAGCCTTTAAATTTAGCTTCAGGAAAAAACGATTTGAAAACTTTAACACCTACTCTTTCAAAATCAGAAAGAATAAGGTTGGGTGGGGGGTTAAGGGAAATTTTATGATTACATGCTACATGTAAGAGTTCATATACGAACTCATTATATAGCAACGCTCGCTTTTCTCTGACATTAAGCAGTAAACCAATGGAACTATGTCGTTGCAGCTATCTGTCCCTACACGACCTTGAATGGTAAAAAGTTGTCTCAGTAATGAAGGCGGCACTACTTTAAAAGTTCCATCCATGATCCAGATGTTGGATCTAGACAGCAATCGTATGTTATCGATAGTGGTCATCATGATTATACATACATTGGCCATCAAACTTCTTGAAGGATTGTAAAAACAAATTTTCGTCTACATATCGCAAATAGTTTGGTATTTCCATTTCCTCAATGGATTTTGGCTGTTTCAACTGCATTTTTTGTCTCGCTCTATATATTTTTTGTTGTTGCGCGGGCGCTGAAGGCTAATATTTTCTGCAATGCTGATTGCAATCGGCGGTAACCGTTGAAATTATTTGACACGGTTTTAAGATGGAATCTGATGCCTTTCTCTTAAGAGAATTATTGGCTTTACCAACATCAACATCGGCAGCCATGGGATCGTGATTGTGCTCCGATAGTGAACTAACTACGGCATGTTCTCCGTTCTCATTTATTAGAGTTGTGACCCTTCCTCTGCAGAAATTAGTCTTGCGTTTTTCACAGATCCAGTGTACTCTCACGTTTCTTTTTTTTTTATCCACATGATAAAGGTATCCATGTAAGCAGAGTTTAATTCCTCCTTTGTTTGAATTAATAATTTTCATTTCTTCCATTTTCTTTTCACCGTATCGAATCTGGCCATTTTATATTGAAATGAATAAATAAGTACATATTTAAATTAGCTTTCAATTACATATATTTTAGCCTGTAAGACATTTTAAATTTATCTACGAGTATAGTTTCGTTATTTGCCCAATATATATAAAATATTATGTCCAAATAGATGAGACCCGATCCAAACAATTTTTACACACACAAACCAAATTTTCAAATTTTCGGG
The DNA here is from genome assembly GCF_013731165.1 of Rhagoletis pomonella. NCBI lineage: Eukaryota > Metazoa > Arthropoda > Insecta > Diptera > Tephritidae > Rhagoletis > Rhagoletis pomonella. Next base: position 79,364 of record NW_023459023.1, read on the forward strand.
CACTAATTAATTTATTGTTAAATTCGTTTTAAAAGATGCCCTTTGTTGTCAGTTTCGAAGTGAATTCTGCTAATTAAGGGTTATGATCATGAGCGTTTTCGTTTGCCAGAGACCGCCTCTGCCCGCCTACCCAAAAACAATGGGCAAATAACTAAACATTCCTATTTATTTACATACATACCTTAACGAGAATCGCAGCAGGAGCACTTAATTATCGGTTTTGAATTTTGAAAGCACACACAGGACGGACTTTTCTCTTCGAATGCAAAAAGAATAATTATTTCCTACTTCTCCCGCACAGTGAAGAAAAAATGTAAAGACTTTTTATTAGAACTGAAAAAATATCATGACATTTAATTCACAGGTGCATTGTTAATACATTTCATGTTGAGTTGAGTAATTTAACACAAAATGCTAGAGCAGCAAAAGTCATAATTTAAGTTGTTATTCCTTTCATTACACAACAAATTCGCCTATTTTTTTTTTTATTTGTAACGGGATATCTTTCGCCGATTCCAAATTACCTAATTACTTTTGATTACATGTTCACAAATGAAAGTAATGCAGCATACACAGAAGAGCAAAGAGTGAGGTGTTGTTAGGAGATAAGTTTATTATATATACACATGTATGTACATACATACAGTATTGGCCAATACAATAGCACCCCCATTTCAAAGTGATATTGTTGTTTGCCACTCTTGTTTATTTATTTATTTTTAAGAATTTTCAATTAAAATACAGTTCATTCTCTCACAAAACTCACATAAACTCAACTTTAAAACTTTTTAAAAGACCGCAAAAAAGTGCAACAAATTTTCACCCAAATTTCAAACTTTTTTTTCTCAGAAGCGGTAGAATTTTTTTGAATACACAGTAGCAAGTTTCAAGTGGCTAAAAATTACCGTTGATTTTTTAGAATTTTTTTCGCCGAGGATGTTGCGGGTTTCTGCCATATAAAAATAAATTGTGTTTAGTCGTTATATGGAAGCAAATGAGACAAAAAAAAATCTAAAAAATGTGTACTCAAAAAAATTCTAGAGCTTCTGAGAAAAAAGTTTGAAATTTAAGGGAAAGTTTGTTGCACTTTTTTGCGGTCTTTTAAAAAGTTTAAAACATTGGTTTATATGGGTTTTGTTGGAAAATGAACTGTATTTTAATTGAAAATTCTTAAAAACCAATAATTAAACATAAGTGGCAAACAATATCGCTTTGAAAGGGGGGTGCTATAGATATGTCCAATACTGTACATACATACTTCGATGGTTACATTGACACTATATTTCTAAGGTATCTTTTATGCATTATTTTTGAGAGGAAACGGAAGAAAAAAATCGCGCGATTTTTTTTTTAATTATTTTTATATATTGTCGGGATTTCTTGTCTGGATTTTGTCTTGTCGGGATTATGTATGGTCGGGATTTTGTCTTGTCGGGATTAGGTCGTGTCTGGAATATGTCTGATCGGGATTTGGTCGTGTCTGGATTATGTCTTTCGGGATATTGTGTGTTGGGATTTCATTATACACCCCCTAATATTATCCGTTTTCATGAGAAATATTAGTCGTGTTTTTTTTACACGCATATACATCTACGCTTAACGTGTAAAAAATTATAGTTTAAAAAACTAAAACCTCCCATTCCTACTGTCATCAGGTATGTAACTTGAGAATAGGAATCGCTGCATCTTTTAGGCGCATCAATATTACATAGTTACATCCCGAGTTAATAAAAGGAAGGTAAAAAGACAAGCATCGACAATTGCCATTTGAAAACAGGTAATTTTTATGTTATCGGCAACTATTCATAAGCGCACATAAGGTTTGTCGCTTACTGCTCCATACAAATTTTAAGCGCAGATACGTATGCGTGTAAAAAAA
>NW_023459024.1:0-5515 GCF_013731165.1 Rhagoletis pomonella
GATCGAGAAGTAATAAATATTTCCATTTCTTAAGAATAATTTTTTATGAAATTTAAAAATGTAAACAAAATAATGATTATTCGAAAAATTGAAACAATAAGGCTAAAGCGTGTCTAATTAACTATTGTCGTGGAAAAAATCAGCAAGATACATGCTATAAATCAGTGGATAATAAATAATTACTGAATTCATCAAAAAAAAAGTTAATAACAATAACTCTTGCAAAAATTCGATTTTGCAAAATTGCTCAAATTATATTTTTTTTTATGCGTGTAAACCGAATAAAGTGATTTGTGCGAAAAAATCTTGAACATCCAATTTTGGGTGGCCCACTTGAGAGATTTTCACTCTATATAAAATCAATTCTACACTTATGTAGGAGAGCCAACTGTTTATAAAATCAAACTCAACTCAAGTTAGCGGAATTATTTACTTGAAAATTATATTAAAAAGTGGATTTCAAGAGGCTTAAAAAAGTTGTAGTTTGAAAATATTTTGAAAAGGGTTGCCAACTGTTTGAAAAGTCAAATTTAAATTAAATATTCGCAAACTATCTGGAAAATGAAAATATGGGTTTCAAACGAAAGATTTTTATGAAACCTTCAGATTGAATATTTAGAATATTATTGAGGTGTTTTACAAGGGTTGCCATCCGATTAAAAATTAAATTCCATTAATTTAAATGAATTATGTACTGCAATATGGGTATCAAACGAAGTACGGTTAAAGAACCATCCGAATCGACTAGCGAGAGATCTTCTTAGCCCGAGATATGCAAGAAGACTAAAAAGAAAGGATTTATCCGATATTACCAAATGATGAGCAATATAATATATGTGGATATACACAATATTTCAATGTCGGTTCTGAAACTCGTCCTTTCAGACCGATCACCCAACACCAGTGTCAGAACGGCTCGGGAACTTGTCCTTTCAGACCGCCTGCCCAGCACGATATCTAGGGATCCTGTTGCTCGGAATTGTTCCAAAAATTTATAATATTCTTATTTTTCGTCTGAAAATTGTTGTAAATATCAATTTTGAGTGAATAATCGTCGGTAGTTACTAAAATATCGCAGTATTCGTATTTCCGAAAATTACCGTTGTATGGGATGTGGGCGTGGTTGTTATCCGGTTTTTAAAATTTTCGGCCATTTAGTATGCTGTATTATTATATTCAGTAGTTACTAAAATATCGCAGTTTTCGTATTTCTGGAAATTACCGTTATATGGGAAGTGGGCGTGGTTACGGTCCGATTTCGCCCATTTTCAATACCAACCTACCTTGGATTAACAGAAACCTACATACCAAATTTTGTTGAGTTATCTCAATTTTTGCTCGAGTTATCGTGTACACGGACGGACGGACAGACAGACAAACGGACAGACGAACAGACGGACGGACAGACAGACATGGCTTAATCGATTTCTCTGTTCATTGTGAGCATTTATGTATACATTTGTCTATATCTATCTCGACTCGTTTTGGCTGTTACAAACAACCGTTATGTGAACAAAATTAATATACCTTTGTGCACAAGTGCGCTCGGGTATAAAAATTAGGCTAAAGTGTTGCGAAACAAAAAACGTTTTTTTGCTTTTGCCGGTTTATGGGGGCATATGGGTACATCCACCATATTTAGTGTTATTCTATAGGCCAATACCTTTCAAACGATACCTTATATATTAAGTTCCGGCTACAAGTTGGAAAGATATAGAGGTAAATGTGTTTTTTTTGGTTCGTGTCTCCACTACGAGATGCTTTGGTATGTATGTGGCGTCTGTACGTACCTTCATTTAATTTTGTTCAGGAATTAAAGTACAAAAAAAAACTAAGAAGGTTTTGTTCCAGGATATCATGATTCGTATGCCTTTGTGGGCGTGGCCGCTGCCTGAAATTCGAAAAAAGGCAATTTTTTAAACTACCACTGAGGCGGCACTACTCAGTCCATGTCATTGTTGTGGATATCAGTAGAAGGGTCTTCAAACAAGCTATCCAACGCTATCTTTTGTGTTTATAAAATATAAATATGTCATAACGTTATCGCCTGAAAACTAAAAATCGGGCTGCTGAAAATATACATTTCAAGCATTTTCCCAAAAACTGGTCAGTCGATTTTATTCTTGGTTTCCAAAAATCTAGCCCAAAACCTTGGCTTTCATCTGGTATATAGCTTATATCTGGGAAAACTCTTGTTTTGGAGATATTGCGATTCAAATTGAAAAAATGTCGCTCCAAAAAGGGTCAAATGGTTAAAAATTAACATATTCCTCTAATTTGGTTACTTTAAGATATAAAAGTAACATACCCAGTTCCCCGAAAAAATTGCCCATTCCCCGATTGCCACTTAAACCGGAATTCCTTGCAAATCGGGGAATTTTCCGCGAGTTGACAAGTTGAAGGATGCAGCTGGGCTAATCACTTAGTACATGCCTTTGAAACCACAATTTATGTGTATTTTAGAGTTTTTATCAGTCACATCCCGAAATTGTAAAATTTTTCCCCATTTTAATTGCAGGTATGTGCACAGTATTTAACTATGCTACATGGGTTTATCACCCGCACTTAACCAACCTGGGAAGACGCGTACAATATTACCTACAGTTGTACATAAATATGTATGTATGAATGCATTTAGTTCACCCAATATGCCGCTACTACTTACATAAAATGTATAAATTGTCACTGAGCAAAACTACTTCAGAAAAAAGTATTAATTTAATAGCACGAGTGCCACACCGTACACGTGATTGAAGTAAAACTTCTTTAAAAAGCACATGTGTGCGCCCCACACCCGGTAGAAATCTTAACCAAAATAAACTACGAGGCAATCAGACGAATACAGTTGCTTATTGTATCCAAAGTTGGTACCAAGTTGATACGTTTTTATCATTTCTCATAATTTTTTTTTTAATTTTTTCGAATACAAAGGATATGATCATCCTTTTTCGCTTTATTCCGTATTCGAAAATTTATGTGTTTCAATGGACACATCGATCTGAATACCTAAAATTTGCTACCCCAAAGTAATTGATATCAAATAAAACACCTCTTTGAGGTAAAATTTTCGAGTGACGAAAGCTGAACTAGAAACAAAAAATTTATGATATCAATTTCGTGACGAGAATTATACGCATTTTTTAACTGCCCTGGAAACGTACGGAATATCTTTTTTTATTTATTCGGAACGTTGCGAAATTCCGTCTACTGCTAGAAACACAAAATAATAAAATTATAGTTTAAAAAACTAAAACCTCGCTATTATAATTCGCATTCGTACTTGCATCAGGTATGAGAATAGAAATCGCTGCATCTTTTAGGCGCATCAATATGATATAGTTACATCCCGAGCTAATAAAAGGGAGGTAAAAAAAACAGAACTTTTGCAACGATCCGTATGAATAAAAAAAATTTTCCGTACGTTTCCAAAGCAGTTACAAAAAGCGTATAATTCTCGTCACGAAATTGATATCATAAATTTTGTGTTTCTAGTTCAGCTTTCGTCACACCTCAAAGAGGTGTTTTATTTGTACATACATACATCTGTACATATGTGCTTGAACAACAATTCACAATTACAATTTTTTTTTGCGTTTTCGGGTTGCACCACGCTCGCTGCGAGTCCGCGCGGCATGCGGCATGAAAGCAAAAGCACCCGTGGCAGGAGCGAAAAAAATTTATATCTAGGGACTCCGTGCAAGTTTCCGTGTTTCTTTTTTCTTTTAAATAATGTTCTATAGAATAAAGATTGATATTCAATGTAAACGATTAAAAAATCTGATCGAGAAGTAATAAATATTTCCATTTCTTAAGAATAATTTTTTATGAAATTTAAAAATGTAAACAAAATAATGATTATTCGAAAAATTGAAACAATAAGGCTAAAGCGTGTCTAATTAACTATTGTCGTGGAAAAAATCAGCAAGATACATGCTATAAATCAGTGGATAATAAATAATTACTGAATTCATCAAAAAAAAAGTTAATAACAATAACTCTTGCAAAAATTCGATTTTGCAAAATTGCTCAAATTATATTTTTTTTTATGCGTGTAAACCGAATAAAGTGATTTGTGCGAAAAAATCTTGAACATCCAATTTTGGGTGGCCCACTTGAGAGATTTTCACTCTATATAAAATCAATTCTACACTTATGTAGGAGAGCCAACTGTTTATAAAATCAAACTCAACTCAAGTTAGCGGAATTATTTACTTGAAAATTATATTAAAAAGTGGATTTCAAGAGGCTTAAAAAAGTTGTAGTTTGAAAATATTTTGAAAAGGGTTGCCAACTGTTTGAAAAGTCAAATTTAAATTAAATATTCGCAAACTATCTGGAAAATGAAAATATGGGTTTCAAACGAAAGATTTTTATGAAACCTTCAGATTGAATATTTAGAATATTATTGAGGTGTTTTACAAGGGTTGCCATCCGATTAAAAATTAAATTCCATTAATTTAAATGAATTATGTACTGCAATATGGGTATCAAACGAAGTACGGTTAAAGAACCATCCGAATCGACTAGCGAGAGATCTTCTTAGCCCGAGATATGCAAGAAGACTAAAAAGAAAGGATTTATCCGATATTACCAAATGATGAGCAATATAATATATGTGGATATACACAATATTTCAATGTCGGTTCTGAAACTCGTCCTTTCAGACCGATCACCCAACACCAGTGTCAGAACGGCTCGGGAACTTGTCCTTTCAGACCGCCTGCCCAGCACGATATCTAGGGATCCTGTTGCTCGGAATTGTTCCAAAAATTTATAATATTCTTATTTTTCGTCTGAAAATTGTTGTAAATATCAATTTTGAGTGAATAATCGTCGGTAGTTACTAAAATATCGCAGTATTCGTATTTCCGAAAATTACCGTTGTATGGGATGTGGGCGTGGTTGTTATCCGGTTTTTAAAATTTTCGGCCATTTAGTATGCTGTATTATTATATTCAGTAGTTACTAAAATATCGCAGTTTTCGTATTTCTGGAAATTACCGTTATATGGGAAGTGGGCGTGGTTACGGTCCGATTTCGCCCATTTTCAATACCAACCTACCTTGGATTAACAGAAACCTACATACCAAATTTTGTTGAGTTATCTCAATTTTTGCTCGAGTTATCGTGTACACGGACGGACGGACAGACAGACAAACGGACAGACGAACAGACGGACGGACAGACAGACATGGCTTAATCGATTTCTCTGTTCATTGTGAGCATTTATGTATACATTTGTCTATATCTATCTCGACTCGTTTTGGCTGTTACAAACAACCGTTATGTGAACAAAATTAATATACCTTTGTGCACAAGTGCGCTCGGGTATAAAAATTAGGCTAAAGTGTTGCGAAACAAAAAACGTTTTTTTGCTTTTGCCGGTTTATGGGGGCATATGGGTACATCCACCATATTTAGTGTTATTCTATAGGCCAATACCTTTCAAACGATACCTTATATATTAAGTTCCGGCTACAAGTTGGAAAGATATAGAGGTAAATGTGTTTTTTTT
>NW_023459024.1:5615-6662 GCF_013731165.1 Rhagoletis pomonella
CGAGAAAACAACTAAAAAGACTCCCTGAAGATGACACGAGAGTGTCAAAACGCGTAGGAGGGACAAGGGAAGAATATAAGCTTTTCGCCTTTTACTCCATCGGCCGAAGCAGCTCCAACCCAGCAAACTAAATTAAAGTTAATTTCCTCAAAATCCATCGAAGGTGCCACTATTGATGGCTCAGTATATCCAGTAAACAAACTGAGTTGTTTTTTCGCCAAATTTGGTCCCCATAAAGGAATTAGGGTTGCAGACAACGCTTTTTCGGCAATTAGGGTGTGTTTAATGCGGTGAAAATTTTTAGCACTGAATGTATGAAATATTAAAGATTTGCTTCACTATATTAATAAAACTTAACGTAATTGTATTTTTCATTTTAGTAATACTAATTAGTGCTATTGTTTACAAGGCGAAGCGATGTAAATAATATGTGTAATGAAATAATTTAGTCAAATTAAAACCATATTAAACGTAAAAACACATATATTTAGATATATAAATTTAAATGGTGAAACATGTTTTATAAATTAATATGACTTCTAATATAAATTATAGTCATATACAATAATAAACATATATGATATATACATATTACCATACTATTTTGTGACGAGTTACCTAAATCAAGACACGACCCACAAATTGGAGAAGATTGGCCAAACACTTAGCTAAAAGTACAAGTTGTAGGCATTCGAGTACTTATAATTTGATTCCGACAGAATATTCGTGATAGGAATAAATAAATATTTATTTTCTTCATTCTATACATGATTTTATTTTATTATTCTGGAGTTGAACCATTTTTTTTTTAATTTAACAAGAGCTGTAAGAAGGTGTTTCACTTTAAGTTCCTCGGAGCTAATTTTGGAGAATATCATACAAGATTTTCGTAAACAGAAAATGCATCACTGAGAGCATTATTATTGAGTTATTTTATAATTTAAGTATACTTTTTCCCTCATTCGGCGTGATATACATATTTATGCAGCGATACATGTGGTATATTTTGCAATGCAAGTAAAATGCTAATCTAGGACGCAGTACAAA
>NW_023459024.1:6762-17210 GCF_013731165.1 Rhagoletis pomonella
TTAACATTAATCTATTGGTTAACTAAGGACTGTGAAAACGGCCCTATGCCTTACACACAAGCATTTTTTATTTGCAAATAAGTATCGATTAGTGGCACTATTTGCAAATAAGCGCAAGGCTCCGTCATTCTTAGGTTTATTTTCTTTTTCGATGGTCATCTTATTGCCTTTTTATAATCAAGACGTTGCCATTTTTAACTTTATTTTCCTTTTCGATGGTCATGTTATTGCCTTTTTATAATAAGGCAATATTAAAAACTTTTTCACCATCGAATAAACAATGAGTTAGGTATTTGCAAATTATTTTTATTTGCAAATAGCTTACGTATAAACGTAGTATGACAGAAGGACAAAGAACTTTGTTTATTTCAAAAATACAATTAAACAAAAAATGTGATATAATTCATATGAAGAAAGTAATATTCACAAAATATTTATACTTATGAAAAGTCTAACAAAATAGGAAAAGAGTCGTCTTTAATAACGCTTTTGTATGAATTTTATCTGCATGGTTTTTAATATGTTGAAAACATTGCTGGAAAACCTTAAAATGTTTGCATGGAACCATGGCGCAAGTAATAAAACAGCTTTCTCGCTTTATTTTCTGACATTCGGCTGTCTTATAGTCACATTTTATAGGCATGTTTTCAAATAAGGCAGTGCCAAAATATTTCTTCTCACTCTAATATTACTTCACCTGGTATAATTCCACCATTGCACCAACAAATTTGTCGTTTGTGTTATTTAGACCCACATGGCGATCCTGCCAGCTCTGTTCAAAATAAGCAGACTGCTCTTTTAAAGCAGACTGCTAAAGAACATTAAATCGCATAAATAGAAATTACACGATCATGCCAATTCAACTATAAATTTTTTAACGTAAGGATAAATTTTAGATCCTGCCAAGCAGAATTTAAGAAACAATTTGCCACAAACGGCTGTCAAAATGTCCCGGCAGACAAAATATCCTGCTAGTTCCCAAAACAGCAGAAAGCCTAGTACCCAACTCCACAGGGATCCCGGTGCGACATCAAAACAGGGTGGAATACAAAAGGATAAAAACCGTTTAACCATGACTGGCAGCAATAAATGACTGGCAGCACGAAACCGGGTAGAATACTAATCTAGTATAAGTAGAATGAAATTTGGCGAACCTCACGGTAGCTAACCAAGTAGCAGAAATCCTTTGGTTTCTGCTTAGGAATTTTTTTTTCCGTAAATTAAGAAAATTTGAAAAAAAATATATAAGTTTCAGCTATTTTTCAGTTATGTCAGACAGAACTGAAAAACAATTTCATGAAATCTTCGAAAAGTATGAAGAAAAATTAAAAGCTTTAATAAAAGACACTGAAGAGGTCCTCAGCACCTCCACAGTGGTGAAACAAGGCCCGACACCGATAACCATAGAAGAATATCGGCGTAGAAATAAGCTTAACAAAAAAGAAATATTAAAAATACCTACCCCGGTAAAAAGACAGAAACAAAAGCGGGGAGGCAAACAGTTCAAAAAAAAAGAAACAAATAGCCGAAACTTATAGATTGTTAAATCTTTCAACAGATACCGAAGAAAGACTTAATCTAAGAAAATTAATTAGAAATTTAAGAGAAGAGAAATAAAAATTAAAAGCAAATTGGAATGCCACAAGATTTTACAAAAAATCCCATCAAGTGGGATGAAAATGCAACATTAGAACTAGAAACTAGAGATTACGAAAGGGAATTAATTTGGTTAAGGGAATTTTGGAATTCCATTGGTATGGACAGAGAACCTACCATGGAAGACGTAAAAAATTCATCAACCCAAGAAAAACAAATAATGTTAATGTTAGAAAAATATTTTCCAAATAGGCATTAATTGAGCAATAAATAAATAAATAAAATTTAAAAATTTAAAATTTTAATTTCCGAAAACTTCCTATTCTATGCAAAATGTCGTGGTGGGAAAAGATAGCAAATAGCATTCTGATAGCCATTACGGGATATGAAATAGGAAAGGAAACATCAGAAAACACAGACAATAGGATAGTTAGATACGAACCACCGGCGGAGGTAGAAACAAACAAAGTTTCAAATAATCCAGATATTTGGTTAAGTGGTTTCGCTTGCATACTCATGCTATTGATCATCGCAGTAGCCCTAAAATTGAAGAGTTATATTAAAAACAAATTAAGAAGACTAAATAACGTCCAAGAGCGTATCTAAAACTCCAATTTTACGCTCGCTTCCCTGTCAGCATTGCAATAAATGGGCAAATGGGAAGAACTTTATCAGACACTTATAGAAGAAAAAGCTTCCGCAGAAAAATCCTACAAGTGTATAAACAAAAACATAAAAATAAAAAATGAAACTGTGTTGAAGCACCTCACGACAATATTAGATTCACTGAATAAATTAGGAAAGGCCGTACGTAATAACCAATTAACTAGCAGTCACCAAATAGAAGCAAACCAAATATTTTCAACTGTTAGAGACAAATTAGTATCCTCACTAGCAAGATATAATATTGAGGTAACCATCCCAACCTCATTCGAACAAGAAATACAAATAGACTTCAATATCTTCCTATTGGAGAACTCATCCGATTTAGAAGAAGACAAGAAAATTGAAAATCAAACAAAAACTTTGCAAATAGGAAACGTCAAAATGGCACAATCAACAGTAGAATTCATTAAGACAGCCTCATCAGTGCTACCAGAGTTTGATGGTAAGTTGGAAAATCTGCACAGCTTTCTAGACGCTCTTGATATCTTGGAACAAATCAAAGATAATCATGAAGCTCTGGCGACAACTATGATAAAAACCAAGATAAAAGGTACAGCAAGAAATTACATAAGTAATGAGAATTCAATTCCAGAAATTAAGTCAAAATTGAAATCTACTATTAAAGGCGAATCAGTAGAAGTTTTGACAGCAAAACTCCTGAACGTACAACAACGTAGTAAAACCGCAAATCAGTATACTACAGAAATAGAAAAAATTACCAGGTCACTAGAAGGAGCATATATCTCGGATGGACTAAACCCAGACTTAGCCACCAGATATTCAACACAGGCGGCTGTCAAAGCTATGTGCAAGAATTGCTCCAACGAAAAAGTAAAAATGATAATGCAAGCTGGCACATTTACATCAATGAATGATGCCATCTCTAAATTCACCAATAGCTGCACAGAGATAACGGGTAGTTCAAATACAATCCTGAGCATACGACAACAAAATCAATACCGTGGTAATTTTCGCAGTGGTCACCGAAATAGCAGCTACGGAAGTTATCAAGGTAGAAGATTTAGACCACAGCCCCGATACAACATCAATTTTAGACAAAATAACAACTCGCAAAGAGGATCATCAACTCAAAACAGAAACAGAAATTTTATACAGACTCGCAATGTACGTAATTGCACCCAGCAGGAAAACCAGCAAACTCTACTTCAACAGTAAATAACAAAAGAGTACGTGTACTTAATTTACACCTAAACAGCTACATATCTACCAAAACTTCTCTAAATAACAGTATTTCAACTCTCTTGATAGACACAGGATCAGATATATCTATTATAAAAAAGGGACAAATTGATAGCAATATCACCATTAATACTTCACAGATTACTGATTTGAAAGGCATTGGTCAAGGAATAACAAGCACACTAGGTACGGTCACAACAGACTTGAAAGAAGACGATCTATTAATTCAACTCAAATTTCACATAGTAGAAGATAATTTCCCAATCCCGTGTGATGGAATTATAGGTTTAGATTTTATAAAAGAAATATAATTGCATTATAGATTATGGCAAAAATGAAGACAGATAATAATCCATATGACAAATAGACCAGCTATTAATACAATTACAATCCCCGCTAGGTCTGAAGTAATTCGGCAAATCAACGTAAAGACTAATAATTCGGCACTTTTTATTCCCCATCAGAAATTAGCTGAAGGTATTTTCATAGCAAATACAAATACAAATAAAGACCAAACTTTTGTTAGAATCATTAATACCACAGATAAAAACGCAAGTATTCAGCATTACAATATCAAAACAGACAATTTAAATAATTACATGTTAATCCAAGAAACAACAGAAAATAAAAATAATAACAAAGAAAAATTAAAAAGATTAGTTAAGAATTTCCCACAATTTGCTAGCCAACAATTAACGACATTATGTTCAGAATACATAGACATATTTGCATCAGAAGCAGAACCCATATCTTCTAATAATTTTTAATAAACAAAAATTACGTATGAAAGCTGACAACCCAGTCTATATAAAAAATCACAGATTACCACAAGCACACAAAGGTGAAATAAGTAAACAAATCAACAAATTAATCAAAGATGATATAATAAACGATCTATGTCAGAATACAACAGCCCAATTTTATTAGTACCCAAAAAGTCATTACCAGGAAATACAGAAAAAAGATGGAGATTAGTCATTGATTATAGACAGGTAAATAAAAAATTAGCAGCAGATAAATTTCTACTTCCAAGAATCGACGACATTCTAGATCAATTAGGAAGAGCAAAATATTTTTCATGCCTGGACCTAATGTCAGGTTTTCACCAAATAGAATTAGACTCAGACTCCAGAGATATAACATCGTTTACAGCAGACGATGGTACATACCGATTTAAAAGATTACCATATGGCCTAAAAGTAGCCCCCAATTCGTTTCAAAGAATGATGACTTTAGCGTTCGCAGGTCTGCAACCTTCACAAGCATTTTTATACATGGATGATTTAGTAGTATTAGGTTCCGAAAATCACATGATGAAAAATTTACAAGATGTGTTCTCAACTTGCAGAAAATATAATTTAAAGCTGCATCCCGATAAATGTTTATTTTTTAGTCAAGAAGTTACCTATCTGGGACACCGGTGCACAAGTAAAGGAATCCTACCAGATCCAAATAAATTCGAAATTGTTCAAAATTACCCAACACCCCGAAATGCGGAAGAAGTCAAACGATTCGTTGCATTCTGTAATTATTACCGAAGATTCGTACCAAATTTCACAGAACATTCAAGAATTTTAACTAGACTTTGCAAGAAGAATGTTCCCTACGATTGGACAGAAGAATGCCAACATGCTTTTGAATATTTGAAGAAGGCATTAATTAGTCCAAATCTTATTTCAGACCATACGTTTATGGCAGAAAATTTTTAATTAAAACGGACCATCGACCTTTAACATACCTTTTCTCGATGAAGAGCCCCTCATCAAAATTAACAAAAGTTAGATTAGATTTGGAAGAATATGACTTTGAAGTAGAGTACATAGCAGGAAAATAAAATTATGTAGCAGACGCACTATCCCGAATCAATATTACAAACCTTAAAGAAATGTCAGTGGAAGCAAGCAAAATACTAAAAGTTACCACAAGATCAGAAATTAGAAAACCAGCCAGTAATAATAATAGCAAAAAAGAAATTAAAAGTCACAAAGAGAACCCTATAATATATGAAGCGCTAAATAAATTTGAAGTAAAAAGACATGTCGAGCTCGTTTTCGATCCTCCGAAATTATATTTTAAAAAAGGAAAGCAAATTTGTAGCACTATAGATACAAGCAACCTAATTGTTGAGGATAAGATTGACTTCGGACAATTCTTTACCAGGCTTGCAAAACAAGCCGGCAATCTAGGACTTGTAAAGATACAGTTGTCCTTAGGGGACAAATTGTTTGAATATAATTATACTCGAGTAGGCAAATTTATAGAAGTAGGTACCAAGGTTCTCAAAAATTTAACAATTGCATTAACCCCAGAAGTTGTGCATGTGACAAATGTCGCCAAAATTAAAGAAATTATGCATAAATATCATGACGATCCTGTTTTTGGTGGCCACCCAGGAATAAATCGCATGACAAACAAGATCAAACAGAAGTTCAGCTGGAAAAACATGAAAAATGACATAAGAAAATACGTAAAAAATTGCATCCATTGTAAAACAAATAAAATTAATAGACATATCAAGGAACCAATGACAATAACGGAGACACCTCCGAAGGCCTTTGATATTGTACAAATCGATACAATCGGACCATTACCGAAATCGATACACGGAAATGAATACGCTGTTACTATTATATGTGACTTAACTAAATACCTAGTTACAGTGTCAGTTCAGAGCAAACATGCTGTAGCAGTTGCTAAAGCTGTATTCGAGCATTTTTTTCTGATTTATGGTTGTATGAAAACGATCATAACGGATATGGGAACCGAATATAAAAACAGTTTAATTGAGGAACTGTGCAAACTTCTCAAAATTGAGCATAAAACCTCAACACCTTACCACCATCAAACGCTGGGCACTGTCGAACGCAGTCATAGAACATTTAATGAATACATGCGTACTTACATATCCATTGACAAAACTGATTTGGATGAGTATCTCAGATATTTTTCGTATTGCTACAATACGACACCATCCACAGTTCACGGCTATTGCCCCTTTGAATTAGTTTTTGGAAAAACACCCTGGACTTACGAATTTTTACAAGAAAGTGTCATTAGCCCAGTATATAACCATGAGGCGTATGACAAAGAAATTAAATATAGGCTACAAATAGCACAACAAAGAGCTAAGAAGTTAGTACAAGAAACCAAGAAAAACAAAAAATCAATTATGATATAAATAGCCCCAGTAAGGAAATAAATATAGGAGATTTAGTATTAGTTAAAGATGAAGCAGGTCATAAGTTAGATAGTAAGTATAAGGCACCCTATAGAGTAAAGAACATTGATAAAAATAACAATTTTACTGTAGTTCATCATAGAATAGAAAGTAGCGATAGAAAAAATAAAGATAAGGAAATAATAGTTCACAAGAAAAGGCTTAAAATACTATGACTTTAAATCAATAATATCAAACACTTAAATAAACAAAAACATTCCAATTTACTTATAACTCTTACTAAGTACTCATAACAAAAAAAATTAATTTAATTTCTAAAAAATGTAAAGAATGAAAAAACAAAGTCAGCATAATGGGTACATATGTACGTAAACAAACAAAAATAAAAAAAAAAACTACATAAACCAACAAATTTTTTTTTGCGACATCAAGTTACCATTATGTCATAACTTAGAAAGACAATTGAAATTCAGTAAAGAATAGCCATGGATCATTGGTGCACAAATTATCCATGGCCATTCTCAAAAAAATGGGAGATGTAACATGCATTTGAAATCCGTTTCACTTTCACTATATCCAATTGTCCAATATATACATATAACACATATGCAGACCACACACGCAGCAAATTATTAATAACCCATATATTCATTTGAACTCAGCTTGAGTTCTTGCATTGCTGCACTCATGTTACATATTGGTTTATATTAGTCAATCAGTCATATGTAGGTCACTGAAATATGCTGACTTGTATATATGAAATTATGTACATTTAGTTTGTAAGTATTAGTGTAATTAGGTATAAATAACATTTGTATAAAAGAAAATACTTTTCAAATAAATAATTCAATTCTGTCAAACAGCCATTGTCTGCCCTTGCGACTTATTTATTTTCATCGCGAAAGCCAAACTTATCGGAAATGCCTTTTCAAATGTATTGTAGATTCTTTGGTGGATTTAAGTTACGATAAAGGATGACTGGTGAACCATTTTTCAGAAGACGTTCAAGAGACGAAGAATTCAAAAATTCAATCGGAAAATTGACGGCCTCGTTATCATCAACAATGGTGTCGTTTTACTTAAAAGTCATCAGATCGACTGGCAAAAAATGTTGTATTTGACAGTTAAGTTCGTCAACATCGGCATTTTTGGCTGCTAAAATTGCGCGATTACTGAGCCAAGTAATTATTAAGAACATCTAGAAATACACTCCCAATTAGTTCGTTTTTTGAATGAACAACAGAGCAGAAATAGTCTAGTAATTCGACACATTGCGTATTTGGATGCAGTTCGATTTTACCGTTTCCAATATCCAGTAATTGATTTGAAAGTACGCAGATATTGCAGAAATAAGCAGATAGTAGTAAAGTACAGTACAGCATCACCTAAAACCATGCTCTGACCGACATCGAAAACATGTTTTCGTTGCTAAAACTGGTTTTCGACTTAAAACTTGTGTTTTCGTCCATGTAAAATCTGTCAAACGAAAACCAGTTTTCGCTGAAAACTACTTGAAAACTCACGTTCCACTCATTCCAATCGGTGTTTTCACTAGTTTTTTTTCGATTATTTATCGAAGTGGAGATCATATTTTATCATCTTTAATACGCCATTTCGGATTTATTGTTAATTAGCTGGCAAAAGTAAAATAAGATGAAAGTAAGAGGTTACTAATGAAAAGAAATTTAGGGAAAAGCATTTTGGTTATGTTTTTGTGTAGCAAAACTGTAATCATAGGATGTAAGAAATGTCAACGAAAACATTAACAGCCGGTGTGAACAGCCTTCAGCCCACAATCCCAAAACACGTTTTCAAAGTGTTTTCGTTGTCGGTCAGAACATGGTATAAGAGTCGGTTGTTTCTGTTTAAATCTTGCATAGTTCTTTGGAATGCCTCCATAGAATATATTTGACTCATAGGGCCGTTTTCACCATCTCTGTTTAACACTAATCTCCAGTTAAACATCGTTACCGACGTTACTGACTCCATACATATAACAGTGGGTCGATAACGTCGGTAACGATGTTTAACTGGAGATTAGTGTCAACCAGAGATGGTGAAAACGGCCATATTGCACTCGTCCCAATAGTGCTGTAAAACCATCGATATCAGTATATCCAGTAAAAAAAACTGTGGTGAAGTCCTTTACGGGGAGAAAGTTTCCAGAGGGGAAATTTTCGGTAGCACAAAGTTTCTTACACGCACGGTTGCTTTTCATCACTAATGAAATAAACTTAAAAATTTATTAGAATAAAGTTTCGTTTAGTGCATCAATTTTACGAATAAACACAAATATACGGATTTACTTTAATAAATAAATATCAAAGAAATTTTAAAGCCACCGTTTTATGATAAATTTGTTACAAAATAACATTGCTTATCAAGAATGATAGAATAAAAGATTGCGCCGATCAGAGAGGATTTTTGAGAATAACTTTTGTGTGACGTCACACTGGCGCAATTGCGGGAGAGAAATGCCAAAACGTGAGCAAGAATGGAAGAAGAAGAAAAAATTTTGCAAGGAAAAACGTAAACAAGTTGTACCAGTGTGACGTCATGCAAACAACGATTCGTTAACGAAATTCGTTAAGAGAGGAATAGCGGTCCGAGATCGGCGCAACCTTTGTATTCTCTCAATCGTGATTGCTTATCGGAACGCTCTATCGCTCAAAAGTTGGTTTTGGTACAAAAACAGCCCTGGCCCTTGTTGTTCCTGTATCGCATAATAACAGACAAAGAAAAAGTAATTTATTTACCAAATTTATAAATATGTTTGATGTAAATATATTTGTTTTAGGTACATAGCAAGGTGAAAGTTTCGTGCAAATTTGAGCACTCGACATTAGGGCATCATTGATGGAATTCAAGAGCTTCATATTTGTACTGCGTCCTAGATTAGCATTTTACTTGCATTACAAAATATATCACATATAAATATGTATATCACGCCGAACGAGGGAAAAAGTATACTTAAATTATAAAATAACTCAATTATATTGCAAAACGTATACAAATTCACGCTTTTGTTTTGGTTTTCTAGCTCAATAATAATGCTCTCAGCGATGCATTTTCTGTTTACGAAAATCTTGTATGATATTCTCCAAAATTAGCTCCGAGGAACTTAAAGTGAAACACCTTACAGCCATGGGCGTAGCCAGGTAGGGGCTGGGGGGGTCTACGGGCCCCCCCTAACTTCCAACTGTTTGCCTATATATTCAAAAATAGTACCACGAAATGCTTGATTGATAATTTCGGCCCCCTAACTTTCAAGGTTTTTCCTACATATATACAGTATAACAAATTATACTCCCAACGCTAACAAAATAATTAGTAAATTAATTTCAAAAGTGGATATGTGGATCATCCGGTTCGGTATCAAGTTATTCTCTCTAACTTCAAAGCACTCCACTTAAAAAGGATAAAAATCTGGCTGCAGTCGACAATGAGCAAAAATAGTTCAATTGTTTATTACTTTGTCTTTAGGGCTGTGTCTTTTCTAAGCGTACAACGAAAGTTTTGTATCACATAACCAATCTGAGATTAGGTGAACAGCCAAGACGTTTACTTCTTAAGTGTGACAAAACAAAATCAAGTAATATATTTAGCATAAATGAATACACCAGCATACTCAAAATGTTCAATACGTCCTCATATTTACACATACCTATGTATATGATTTAAGAGAAAATATTTCGCTGCAAAGCAATGGTTATAAATTGTTAGTTTACCTTACAAAATTGCGGAGGAATATTTATATTTTGAATAGCGTCTGGTCCGGCTATTTGGTTTACTGTACAGGTATGCAGAG
>NW_023459024.1:17310-18836 GCF_013731165.1 Rhagoletis pomonella
ATATATTTACATCAAACAAATTTATAAATTTGGTAAATAAATTACTTTTTCTTTGTCTGTTATTATGCGATACAGGAACAACAAGGGCCAGGGCTGTTTTTGTGCCAAAAGCAACTTTTGAGCGGCAGCGCTTAGAGCGTTCCGATAAGCAATGTCATTTTGTAACAAATTTATCATAAAACGGTGGCTTTAAAATTTCTTTGATATTTATTTATTAAAGTAAATCCGTATATTTGGGTTTATTCGTAAAATTGATGCACTAACCGAAACTTTATTCTAATAAATTTTTAAGTTTATTTCATAAGTGATGAAAAGCAACCGTGCGTGTAAGAAATTTTGTGCTACCAAAAATTTCACCTCTGGAAACTTTATCCACGTAAAGGACTTCACACCAGTTTTTTTACTGGATATACTGATATCGATGGTTTTACAGCACTATTGGGAGGAGTGCACTATGGCCGTTTTCACCATTTCTGGTTAACACTAATCTCCAGGTAAACATCGTTACCGACGTTATGGACCCAATGTTATATGTATGGAGTCAGTAACGTCGGTAACGATGTTTACCTGCAGATTAGTGTTAACCAGAGTTGGTGAAAATGGCCCTATGTGTCAAATATATTCTATTGAGGCATTCCAAAAAACTATGCAAGATTTAAACAGGAATAACCGACTCTTAGGTGGTGCTGTTTTACTACTATCTGCTTATTTCTGGCAGATATTGCCTGCCATTCCTCGCCCTACGTTTGCTGATGAGATTAACTCATGTTTTAAGCAATCATGTTTATGGAAAAACATTGAAACATTTCGATAGACCATATACATGCGAGTTGAATTGCATAATGATCCATTTGCACGAGTACTTTCAAATCAATTACTGGATATTGGAAACGGTAAAATCGAACTGCATCCAAGTACACAATGTGTCGAATTACTAGACTATTTCTGCTCTGTTGTTCATTCAAAAAACGAACTAATTGGGAGTGTATTTCTAGATGTTCTTAATAATTACTTAGCTCAGTAATCGCGCAATTTTAGCCGCACAAAATGCCGATGTTGACGAACTTAACTGTCAAATACAACATTTTTTGCCAGTCGATCTGATGACTTTTAAGTAAAACGACACCATTGCTGATGATAACGAGGCCGTCAATTTTCCGATTGAATATTTGAATTCTTCGTCTCTTGAACGTCGTCTGAAAAATTTGTGTTATTTCCCAATTGAATGCGAAATAACACAAATTTGATTTATTTCATTTCTCGTTGAGCAATAAGACCATCTTTTAAACTTAACAATTGAGTAATAAAGCAAAATAGTGCACATATGTAGGAAGTCACCCAGTTACATTTGACAAAAAGTAGTACCTGAACAAGTTAAATGAACGGATTTGTAAGTATACAATTTTGTACGTGCCCAGCGACGCAGCGGTCTGCGTTCGCGCGCCTCCCCGCGCCGCGTTCGACGTTAAGATCGCGGCCCCCGCCCCCTCCCCTCATTTCACAATTATGCAATATGTAATATTAGA
>NW_023459024.1:18936-20533 GCF_013731165.1 Rhagoletis pomonella
GACATCGTAAGTGTTATTTGCTTGTTTTTTTTTTTATTGGAAGTAACTACATATGTTGTATGTACATATGGTACTTTTGCTGCAAGAGTGCAATAATCCAAAAAATCAAAAATCCGAGAAAAACGTTTTAAAGTTTAGGTAGTGGTGCAGTTTAGCGGAAACTGCCCAAAACTGGTCCGAAAAAGTGAAGAGAAGTATCAATTCGAATATTAACTTTTCTAATTCCTTAGAAAGTTTGCAAAAAGCTCTTTCACGTTGTGTACCAGGTTTTGATGGATTTCACGTAAATAAATGCACTAAACGAACACAAATTACCACATATTTATTACTTCTTTAACACTTTTGATCACAGTTGCCGTTTTGGTCCAAATGGGCCAAATTTGGTCCATTTCTTTTCGTTTAGTCCATTGGTTCAATTCTTTTTAAAATGGACCATTTCACAAGCTTTTGGTGGGGTTATTATCACCCTTTCACTTCATGCAATAGTTTTGCGTTTTAAATTTTTTCTATTTAATTGATGAATTTTCCGCCCTATTTTGAATATCGTTATCGTCAGTAAAAGTGACGATACGGCCATCGTCAGCCATGTTACTGATGAGCTGACCTTCGTAGACGATGACGATGACGATATTCAGCATAGGACCGATTGGCAACACCTGCTAAAAGTGTGAACTCGCCTTGCCGCTGATCTTCAAATATGGCATGGCTAATCATCTGTGAAAGCACGTTTCAAAAAATATCGCGGTTTTTGCTAATTTCAATTATTTGGTGACCAATATGAAAGTGGCTGCCAAAAATATGGAAAGGTAGCAAAACTTTAATCATAGCATTTGACACATGAAAATAATATTCGATTTCAATCGAAAAGATATTAATTATCTTGAAATTATTACACCACATAAAGTTCTGCAGACTTCCAAAACGTCAATTGCATTGCATACGTACAAAGTTTAATGTTCCAAAATGCCGAACCACAATTGGTTGACAAGGTATACTTTTCCGAAACGCATCCGAAAAGTTATCGAAACGTATCGCTAGAGTAATCAGCGCATCAGAAACAAAGTTGATGCTTCGTTTGGTTTTGGCTACCATTTGTGTTTTAGAAATAGAAAATTCCGAAATGGTGATCATTGTTTTATTAAATATTCGAAATATGCAATGTATATGGTTGCAATGTTTCGCAACGCTGTATACAAACAGTTTGAATACCGCAATAGAACAGTATCCAAACATTGCGTTGGTACGTTTTGGAAGTCAGCCTTCTTTCTGATACTGATGTATAAATTTTGTCGCTACTCGACCACTTTCCTGCATTGGTGCAGAAATAATTGAATTTCAGTTTCGCAAATCGAGGCTGAGTGAAGATATCTTCAAAAACTGTACCAATGTAGAACGTTTTTGGGATCAAGTGAGTTTGATTAAAAATTTCTTTGGGTGAAGCGGCCTTTGGAGAATTGTGTGATTTAGTTCATAACATTTTTAGTCTGCCTCACAGTTCCGCAGCAGCTGGGCGCAAATTTTTTGATTTAGCATTAATAAAAACGAAATTAATAAACAAATTATAATTTAAAACTTTAAATAATATAATGTTAATAAT
>NW_023459024.1:20633-22835 GCF_013731165.1 Rhagoletis pomonella
ATAAACAAATTATAATTTAAAACTTTAAATAATATAATGTTAATAATTTGTAACAATTGTAATGCACTTTGGATGCAATATAAAAAAAATCGTTATAAAAACTGAATTGGCATATTTTCTTGATAAAGAGGAATAAACTCCACTCAATTTCCCGATGTAATAAAAATTGGTCCATTTTTTACCATTTGGTCCGAAAAATAAATTGGAAATGGCAACCGTGCTTCTGATGTATTAAGTGAAAATGGTGGTGGGCTCGACGTGTGCCGACGTGTTTTTTTCGCTCCGTAGTTTTCGGACTTATTAAACTGTGATCATATCGTTTTCGACTGATTACAATTTGGCTACTTAATGTGTATGAGACAGTGACTCTTTATAAAATTCAAATTCGATAAAATTTAATAAATGCCTTGTTTGTGTGGGCTAAAGGTTGATCGCAACCAAGATAAAATTCAATGTGCCAAATGCTGTGAACTATTTCATTGGGAATGCGTGGGCATTTCTGCTGCCGATTTAGAGTTTTTAGTCGGCTCTAAACGAAAGTTTTTTTGCGAAATCTGTGCTGCTCGCAAGCGGAAGTCCATCTGCTCTCCCCCACCGTCAGTTTGTGGTGATCAGAGCGCAATACTAATTGATGTGCCGACAACGAATTTAAGTGCCAATATGTCATCGCAACAACAAGTGCCAAAACAAATCTCAATTGAAATATCCGCTGTGAGTGGAAGCAATTCGGAAATCAGCCTACAATCATTATTCGCGTTCCCCAACTTGTCTGGGTTAAAACTTATAAAACTGTCACAAAGCAAAAGAAGCCAGAGAACCGAGTATGGGAACGCTTTATGGTAAATTCCTGTAAATTCTTGCAACTTCTTGCGTGTTAGGGAACGCAACTATTGCTTGAATAAATCGCTGGTCTTAAGTCCAAAAATGCTCTTGCTCTGGCTGCAATTAGTTCTCTCCAAGCGGATAAACAGTTGTTTATTGCAAAAAAATGGAACTATGCGCAGAAATAAAAGAAATGCGAAAACATCAAACCGATGTTGTCTCCTCTGCCCTTGCGCCTCTTACCTCTGATATAAAAGCAATACGAAAGTGTCAAAGCGACGATGTCTCCTCTTCCCTTGCGCAGCGTTCTTGTTTGTGAGTTGTTTGTACGAGGCATAGTGGGTAGTAATGTTGTAGTGAGTTAAAAGTCGCACATCGTGTAAAATGTCTACACCTTTCTTCCTTTGAGAACTCTGTTACTGCTTATACCATCATATCATACGTTTCGAAGCACTCGTCTATCGATTCAAGTTTGTTTACTTGTCATATGCTAGTTAAAAAAGACGCTGATGTTAAAATATTGAAGGTAATCAATTTCAAGCTAGGTATACCATTACCTTATTATGATACCCTTCTTATCTCAGCAATATGGCCAACTGATGTGATTGTTCGTCCGTTCGATTTTTTTCGGAAAGCACCACCAAAACCATAACAGATTCCGTTCCCAACGGCAATAACGCAAAATTTGCTTTATTTCACTTTTAAATTTTAAAATAATACCAAAATCTCAGTTTTGCTTTATTTTCCATAGGTTTGAAATAAAATAAATTTTGCCTTATTTCCCATTGCTCATTTATACTATTTGTAACAAAAACAGTTTACTGATACTATGTTTATACGCACGTATTATTTGCAAATAACAATTTGCAAAATGGTAAAATTTGCCGTATAAACTCTGAGCTAATTTTTTATTTGCAAATAACTAAATCACGCAAATAAGTATTGATTAGTGGTACTATTTGCAAATAAGCGCAAGGCGCCGTCATTCTTAGGTTTATTTTCTTTTTCGATGGTCATCTTATTGCCTTTTTGTAATCAAGACGTTGCCATTTTTAACTTTATTTTACTTTTCGATGGTCATATTATTGCCTTTTTATAATAAGGCAATATTAAAGACTTTTTCACCATCGAATAAACAGTGAGTTAGGTATTTGCAAATTATTTTTATTTGCAAATAGCTTACGTATAAACGTAATATGACAGAAGTACAAAGAACTTTGTTTATTCCAAAAATACAATTAAACAAAAAATGTGAGATAATTCATATGAAGAAAGTAATATTGACAAAATATTTATACTTATGAAAAGTCTAACAAAATATAGGAAAAGAGTCGTCTTTAATAACGCTTTTGTATGAATTTTATCTGCATGGTTTTTAAT
>NW_023459024.1:22935-24081 GCF_013731165.1 Rhagoletis pomonella
GTTACTTCCAATAAAAAAAAAAACAAGCAAATAACACTTACGATGTCCGCGGAAGACCACACTCTCTCCGCCCATTGTTCGTATCACCAACTGGTCGATGTTCTTCACTTCGGCCATACGCAGTGGGCGTTGTGTGGGCAAGAAGTGGTTACGCAACACACTTTCAGTGAATTCTTGCACACTAAACGGGTAGAAGCCCCAGTCGATGGGATGCCAACGTTGAAAGGCATTGTCGGACGGTATGAGTACCGTGTATGAGCCATCATCCATTATATGGGTTAGATTGCTTTTAGACAGGAAATGTTGAAAAACTTTGGTGCCGCTTTTCATGCTATTCAGGAAAGACATGAGTGGACTAGACTTAGACTCTTTTAGTATAGGCTCGATTTTAGTATGCATAGATGTTGCGTTGCGCATCTCTAAGCGTTGTGGTTCATTGTATCGGCTGTAAGAAGAAAGGAAAATGTGAAGAAAGTTTTATGAACTTTAATTTACATAAAATAATGTGTATTTAGTTTTCTACCTATTCGACTCTTGTATGTTGCGCTTCGAGTAGGGCGATTTTCGGTCACCGAGGTAGCCATCAATTGCGATTGCTATCACGTTTTCATTCAAGCGCAGTTTGTACAAAATGAGATAACCATTGAGTAGCCACAAATTGTTTTGCGATTTTTCCATTTTGTGAAGATGCATTTTATGACCGTTCCCATTGCCATAGTTGTCATCATCAGCAAAATTATCAAATACTTTTCCTGGTATCAAGTGCTCCAACATGAATTCCTTCAGTCGCGGCTTATCAATTGTGCGCACATCGATTTTCGGTACAATCATTGTAAATGGAGC
The DNA here is from genome assembly GCF_013731165.1 of Rhagoletis pomonella. Taxonomy (NCBI): domain Eukaryota; kingdom Metazoa; phylum Arthropoda; class Insecta; order Diptera; family Tephritidae; genus Rhagoletis; species Rhagoletis pomonella. Next base: position 23,779 of record NW_023459024.1, read on the forward strand.
ATCTGGTAAGTAAAGTGAAAATGTTTACGTTTAAATGTTTATTACTCGTAAAAATATTCTTTTTATGTAGTATTATAAATACATTGATATATTCTTATAAATATAAAAATGGTGTGAAAAATGTATAGTAATTTATCAGTTGAGAACGGTTGGGCCGATTTGGCTAACATTTCTTTTTAGATGTTCGAAATTGCCAGGAGAAGGTTGTTATGAAAGAAAATGGTAGTAGTGCACTTCAGCGGAACCAAGTCAAAATCGACGGAAAAAAGTAGAGAGTGGCATCAATCGACGCGTCTTGGCGCC
>NW_023459024.1:24181-25364 GCF_013731165.1 Rhagoletis pomonella
CGACGGAAAAAAGTAGAGAGTGGCATCAATCGACGCGTCTTGGCGCCCATAATAATAATCAGAGACCGGAAATTAAAGTTTTTAATTCATTAAAGAGTTATTCGCAAAAAACACTTGCACTAAGACATCACTGGGGCGGCAGCCCCATGTTTACCCCACAGAAAGGGAGTTCTAGTTACCTCAGTTGGGGCACACCAAAAGGATAATTCTATTTGGTAAGGGTTATAATCCTGAAGAGCGGCCGAAGGCCGCGTACGCAGGAAGGAGCTGGACGCTCAAAAACTTGTTTAATAGAGTGGCAGCAGCAATTTACCTCCATTTTATTTTTAATAGAGTGGCAACACTACTTTTCCTCCATCTTATTTATATTTACTTCACAAGATTGTTGTGCGGATATTGAACATTGCGATATTCCTATTAAATACAGAATCTCGTGAAAATTTACACTTAAAACGTGACATGACTTTTTATAATCAATTCGTGTTAAGTTGAGTTCATTTACTCCATTTATTTGCGTAAAATCCATCAAAACATGTGCGAAGAGTGCAAGTGTTTTTTGCGAATAACTCTTAAATTAATTAAAAATCTTAATTTCCGGTCTCGGATTGTTATTACTCGCGTTAAAACGCGACGATTGATACCCCTCTTGATTTTTTTTTTCCAATTTTGGCCTGGTTCCACTGAAGTGCACTTTTACCAAGAAAATTTACGTAGGTAGCCTTTTGCCTAGATTAGCATATAGGACCCATTTTTTCCGTTAAGGGGGCCAGGGTCCGATCTATTCGAAAAAGTCTTATTTATGGTCCGATTTGCTTGAAATTTACGTAGGTAGCTCTTTGCGTGGATTACCATATAGGATACTTTTTACTGATAGGTGGTCCAGGGGCCAATCTATTCGAAAAAATCTTAGTTATGGTCCGATTTGCTTGAAATTTGATACGTAGGTAGCCTTTTGCTTAGATTAGCATACAGGATCCATTTTTTCCGCTAAGTGGACCAGGAACCGATCTATTCGAAAAAGTCTTATTTATGGTCCGATTTGCTCGAAATTCGGCACGTAGATAGCTTATTTCCTGGGTTAACATAAAGAATATTTTTTCTGACCATATACCACTCTATTGAAAAAAATCTTATCTATGGAGCGACTTGCTTGAAATTTGGCATGTAGGTAGCTTATTGCCAG
>NW_023459024.1:25464-27088 GCF_013731165.1 Rhagoletis pomonella
CCCCCCGCTGCATCCCTTTTTCGATAGTTCCGAGCTGGTTCTAAATTCGACAAATAAGATCTAGTTCGTTCTGCATCCCTTTTTCTATAGTTCCGAACTATTTCTAAATTCGTCACTTTAGATATAGATTTCTATGTAGTAAAAAAAACTGAAAAAATTAGTTTTTTAAAAGTACCAATTTTCGCCGATTTTGGCCTGGTGGGGATCTAGTTCCTATCGGACTAGTTCGTTTTTGGCGATAAAGACCTAGTACGGAACTAGAAATTCGATTCACTAGTCCCCGGTTTCCCTACAGGGCGGGAGCATAAATATTAATTCACAGACAGTTTTGGCGGTTCAACTAAACACTTCTACATAATATGTACATAAATATGTATATGTATATAAAATTATTTTAAATGAATCTAATCATTTCTAACATTTATCTTTTGTGTATTCGCAGTGAACAAGCAATGTAATGCTAACAAGCGCACATAATTTCAAATGAGCATCTACAACGCCTGCGTAATAATGAACAAAATTGTAGTGACATAACAAAAACATATTTGGAGAAATCAACAACCGAAGGAAAAAGTTCTTTCTTTAATACTGAGATACAAAAAATAAAACAAGTATACGCACATACATATGAAATAAGGCAACATACATCTATATTACAACGCGAGTGAGTAAAAAAGTCGCACAACATGGGACAAAAACCCCTCAAGCGACCATCGTCGCTATACCTTACGTTGGCGCTACTTTGTGCCTCAACTTTTGCTAATGCTTCTGCCGATGCAGCTGGCGCTGAAGCAAGCACACAACTGGATCCATCGTTAAAAAATATTAAATATATAGAGAACAAAGTTATACCAGATGTTAAGTCATTAGCTAACGAGGCTAGGGGAGATGGCGTCAATGCGGAAAAGTGGCAGCAGGTTCAGCGTTTTATGGAGGACGGTATGCCTGTACTAGAATTGTATGGGTACAAACCGAAAAGAGGTGAGATTGATAGTGGAGAATAAAAATTTGTTATACAGGTTCAAAATCAACTGCATAATAAAATAAATAGAACACATGTATGCAATACCTCGCTTACGCCAAATGAAAATAACCAATTTTAATTTGCTTATTCTGTATTCATGATGGCCTACTCATATATAGGGACGTTCCGATACAATCAAAGTATCGATACCTACTTAAATGAGTTTACTCAAATCGTTATTTCGACAATACTTATATGAGCAAACCGAAAGTATCGATACCTACTTATATCGATAGTTTTTCATTCTTGTATATGCAACAAAGTGAAAGGGATTATCCGGCGTTTATCTGTGACATACCTTTTACGTTATGCGTTTTTCACACAAAGTCCGAAAAATCACGACACATAGCGACAAATTTTATATGACACGGCGTAAATAACTAAAAACATGACTTTAAAAACTTTTAATTTTTTATTTGTATTATTTTGTTGAACATGAACGAAAAATAAATAGCAATTTGTATTGTATTTACAATACAGTGAGTGGAAGACCGACCTATCCCGGCAGCCAGTTCGAAAACGTCCTATCTCAGAACACTTTTCAAAAACGTCTTATTTCAGAAATATATTGAAAAACGCCCTATCTCTGAAAACGTTTCA
>NW_023459024.1:27188-28203 GCF_013731165.1 Rhagoletis pomonella
CTGTGCAAAACTACGTAAATTTGTATACCCCTTGCGATAATGTAGGTCCCCTTTCAGACACGTCAAGTCTTGAAAGCAATTTTTATCGCATTCTCTTTTGTGTTTTCTCTTTGCTTTTTTTATTGAATTCAAGCCCTTGGATCTTTAAATGGGAAGCAACGAAAAGATCAAAAGAGAACAAGAAAACTTGAAACGAATTGACGGTACGGAGGTATCTGTACTCTTCCCACCTCCTTCGCCAGCGAACGAGCAGACTTGAAAGCAAGACTTGACGTGTCTGAAAGGGGACTAGCTCAAAAGAAATTATGAACGGGACACCCTATTGTACATATACAGGTATGTAAGTACAACCATATGTGCATAAACAACTATTATACGAAATATTTTCCCTAAGTCATATTAGCCCGTGGTTTAGTAGTCGTTCGCAACTATGAATATATAGGTATCGAGCCCTAACAGAACCCCGTAGCGAAAGTGGACACCGGTGACGTCGTCACTAATGAGGATTTAGTGACATCGTCGCACTTGCTGTGAATCCTAAACGACATATAGCTGACAATGACACTGGTGAGAATGTCATGCAGGTGTACTCCTATCAAAGACTTATAACAGACTTATAACAGACAATGCAGCGGTCACTTAAGCAAAGTCTATTGTCCCTGCAGGGAAACCACGGACCAGTGAATAAAATTTCTAGTTCCGTACTAGGTCTTTATCGCCAAAAAGGAACTAGTCCGACAGGAACTAGATCCCCACCAGTCCAAAATCGGCCAAAAGTGGCACTTTTAAAAAACTAATTTTTTCAGTTTTTTTCACTAGAAATCTATATCTCCAGTGACGAATTTAGAAATGGTTCGGAACTATAGAAAAAGGGATACAGAACGAACTAGATCTTATTTGTCGAATTTAGAACTAGTTCGGAACTATTGAATAAGGGATGCAGCGGGGGGCTTGTTTACTTTACATAGATACCCTGTAGGGAAAACACGAACTAGTGAACCAGATTTCTAGTTCA
>NW_023459024.1:28303-29557 GCF_013731165.1 Rhagoletis pomonella
AATATGCAGCGTTGTACATCCAGACCACCATTTACACTATAAATATATCAAAAGTATTTATGGCAACCTAGTCTAGATATCAACCTCGTCGTAGGTATCATATCAAAGACATACAATTAGAAGACTATAGAGGTAGATGTCGCCCCGCCAGAAGAAGTTAAATATTGCGCCTACGTATATGCACTACACACGCTACGGCGGAAATAGACGACACGCCATTTCTTTAAATGAAATTAATTGCTGCTATATGTATATATGTACATTACATTGCATCACTCCCCATACATAAAAAAATCGGTACTGTTTTTCCATTGGAATTATAAGATCTATTATATTTTAAGACGTCCACCAAAATATTTCTGAAAAATATTAAGAGTTTTTTCAAAGATTGGTATAAGAAAGTAGAATTAAGATGTGTTTGTATTTGAAAAAATGGGGCCCGAATGACTTTTTTTTGCACATAAATCAAAAAAGTGAGAAAATACCTTTCTGCCGAGATCGCATAAGTCTAAATCAGAATAGTTTTGGTCCAGTTATTTAAGTTTTTCGTAAATCAATCTTTGAAAAAAGTAAAAAAAACAGCATCAAAAATCTCATTATTACGATTCCGTTTAAAAGATTTTTAAATATTTGTATGCAGATTTTTTAAGCCTAATCTGTTTTGTCATCTGATGGGACTTTTTTCAAAAAGTTATTTAAGAAACTATTTTTATTCATATAAAACTCCACTTTTGGAAGTATTTTCAAATCGGTCCAGCTCGCTTAAATAAATCTTAATATTTTTCCGAAATATTTTGGTGGACGTCTTGAAATATAATAAATTTTGTAATCCTGGCGGAAAACCGTATGTATATACCAAACGTGAACACAAAACATTTTGCTTGCATAGTCTTCTGTTCTCATTGCAAAATTTTATACAGACAAGACTAAAGAGTAGAAAATTAATAAAATAAAAAACTTTTTAGTATACCACGCTTTTATAAATGGACTAAAAATTAGAAAATAATATATCTCAGTCCCATAGAATTTATTTTGATAACTTTTGATTTTGAAATTTTAGTAAAAGTCGTTATAAACAATTTATGAGATTGAAAATGAAAAGCGTCGGGCGCATGTAATAGACGTGAAATGATATGAAAATTAATATATATCGTCGGCTTAGAGTCCTGCTAAATCCAGTTTTTGGCAAAATTGACCTTTTGATGCAGTTCGAAGGAGTAGGCGATTCCGCAGTTGGCAAGCAAAAAAATACGT
>NW_023459024.1:29657-33371 GCF_013731165.1 Rhagoletis pomonella
GCCACAATAGAAAAAGAATTGGCCGAAATCCATTGGGCCATAACCTTTTTCAGGCCATATGTCTATGGCAGAAAATTTCTAGTTAAAACCGACCACCGTCGTTTAACATACCTATTCTCAAGGAAGAGTCCTTCGTCTAAATTAACACGAGTAAGACTCGATTTAGAGGAGTACGATTTTGAAGTGGAGTATATCGCCGGAAAGGAAAATCACATTGCGGATGCATTATCTCGCATAACAATTACAAACCTAAAAGATATGTTATAGGAAGCAAGTAAAATACTAAAAATAACAACAAGGTCAGCAGCAAAAAATACCAGCCGTAATATTGAAAATAAAGAAAGTCACAAAGAGAACCCAAAAATATACGAAGCGCTTAATAAATTTGAAGTAAAATGACATGTCGAGCTCGTTGTCAATCCTCCGAAATTATATTTCAAAAAAGGAAAGGAAATTTGTAGCTATTTGGATACAAGCAACCTAATTGTTGAGGATAAGATTGACTTAGGACAATTCTTTACCAGGCTTGAAAGAGAAGCCGGCAATTTAGGACTTGTACAAATACAGTTGTCCTTAGGGGACAAATTGTTTAAAAGAAATTATACTGCAGTAGGCAAATTTATAGAAGTGGGTAATAAAGTTCTCAAAAATCTAACAATCGCACTAACCCCAGAGGTTATATATGTGACAAATCCCGGGAAAATTAAAGAAATTCTGCATAAATATTATAACGATCCTATTAGTGGTGGCCACCCAGGAATAAATCGCATGACAGATAAAATCAAGCAGAAATATAGCTGGCCAAATATGAAAAATGACGTAAGAAAATACGTAAAGAACTGCATCCACTGTAGGAAAAATAAAACTAATAAGCACATAAAGGAGCCAATGACAATAACGGAGACACCTCCGAAGGCATTCGATATTGTACAAATCGATACAGTCGGACCATTACCGAAGTCGATAAATGGAAACGAATATGCAGTTACCATTATATGCGATCTAACCAAATACTTGGTAGCGATCCCAGTCCCAAGCAAACACGCAACAACAGGCGCTAAAGCCGTGTTCTAGCATTTCATTTTGATTTATGGACACATGAAAACAATCATGACGGACATGGGCACAGAATACAAAAATAACTTATTCAAAGAACTGTGTAAACTGTTGAAAATTGAGCATAAAACTTCAACACCGTATCATCATTAAACCTTGGGTACTGTAGAACGCAGTCACAGGACATTAAATGAATATATACGTTCATACATATCCACCGACAAAGATGATTGAATGATTGATGAGAAAGACCTTAGGTATTTCGCGTATTGTTACAATACCGTATCATCATCAAACCTTGGGTACTGTAGAACGCAGTCACAGGACATTCAATGAATATATACGTTCATACATATCCAGCGACAAAGATGATTGAATGATTGATGAGAAAGACCTTAGGTATTTCGCGTATTGTTACAATACGACGCCATAAACCACACATAAATATTGTCCTTTTGAACTTATATTCGCAAAAAATCCACCAAATTACGAATTTCTAAAAGAAAATAAAATCAGCCCATTGTACAATCACGAAGCTTACGACAAAGAAGTAAAATATGGACTTCAAATAGCACAGCAAAGAGCTAGGAAATTAGTCCAAGAGGCTAAAGAAAAACAAAAAACAAATTATGACAAAGTAGCTACAGTAAGGAAATAAACATAGGAGAGTTAGTGTTGGTTAGAGAAGAGGCCTCCCATAAGCTAGAAAATAAATATAACGGATACTATAAGGTTAAAAGTATTGATAAGAATAACAATTTTACTTTAATACCACATAGCATAGGAAATACCAATAAAAACAATAAAAATTAAGAAATTATAATTCATAAGAATAGACTTAAAACAGTATAAAACCTTAGTAATAACAAAAAAAAAACCCAAACAATAAGCACTCCAGTTTACTCATATTAATAAACAGGCACACGAGCCAAAGAAAACAAAATACAACATATCATGTTCAAAAAAAAGGCAAAGGCAGCACAATAAAGACACATGTGAAACAAATGTAAATAGATAAAAACCCACACAACAAACTCTTTATGCAATAATTGCAAACTCAAGCAAACCTTAAGTAGGTCATTAAGTCTTTCTAATAGATAATAAATAAATTCTAATGAACTCAGCGGGAGTTGAACGTCATATATACATATATCTGTTTACATTTGTCATCATTATTACTCAAGCCGTCGCATTGACCAACTCACGTGACTAATCGACAGTGTCGGTTTGTCAACAGTCGAAATAACTATGAAGAAATATGCTGACTTTGCATACTATGTAAATGCTTGTAGTTTATAAGTATTAGTGTAAATTAGTGTAAGAAATTTTGTATAAAAAGAGAATACTTTCAAATAAAGAAATCAATGCTGATTACTCGTAGAAGCTGTCTACACTTCATTTCATGGGCCACCAGCTGATTACACCTCACAAAACTATCGATGGCACTATCGATAGTATCGATGGGGCACCACTATCGCAACTATCGATGGCGCTGAATATCGATGGTGCTGATTATCGACAGTACATGATTATCGATACTATCGACCATATTTCATGCCTACATACGTATTTACAGAAAAAGCAAAAGTATTGAAAAAATGTTGTACAAAAAATTTTCGAAAGCAATCCTGGTACTTGGATCTTGATTTATTTTAATTTAAAATACAACTTAACTTTTAACTGAGATTGTGGAAGGGATTAACGATAAACATATAAATATTCTCATTAGCGAAGTATGTGGCAAACTATCGCGACTATAGATAGTGCTGCCGTATCGGCTGAAAGTGACTATCAACACAATCGATAGTAGCCCAAAAACCATGGCCAACTATCGATGGTGTCCACTATCGATAGTTTGCCCACCACTAGAATACACTGTTTTGTTTTGAACTTTCTTACTTATAGCCAGTTTCACGAAAGCGAAAAATGATTTATTTATTTGAATTTAATATGGACAGAAAGAAATAATTTTTCACTTAAATTGCTTTTGTGAAACCGGCAGTTTGAATTATTTTGATTTTTCTAATACTTAGTTAGGTTAACAATAAATGAAAAGTTATTTTGGTTTGGCTTTTAAATCCGTTTAATTTCACATGTGTAAATAAAACAATATTTGAGTACCCATTACGGGTTACTCAAATAATCCATCCATATTATCGATGGTTGTCTATAAGGCTGCGATTCACTAGATTCATTTAAGTGAAAATTACTTTAATTTTCGAGTTTTTGGTTTCACCAATCAATTTAGTTTGTTTATAATTTTTATTTAAGTGACCTATGCTCTTCACTTAAATAAAAATAAAATCAGAATAACCACACTCAGAGACGTTACTGGTTTGATCAGCTGATCAATATACACACACCACGATTTTGTGTATCTGCTGCTTATTTACTTGTATACCAGCCCTGTTTTTACGACACAGCGTGCCAAGGCTTTCAAAAGCTCTCAGTAGAAATTAAAGCTTTCGCTGGCCAAGTCTGTTTTATAGCCACTTTTTACTCACTTAGATAAAGAGCTTATTGGAACTGAAAACAATTGAAATGAGAATTAAATAAAAAACTATAAGCTTTTCGCCTTTTACTCCATCGGCCGAAGCAGCTCCAACCAAGCAAACAAAATTCATAGGAATTTGGCCCATACAAAGATAATTATTACCA
>NW_023459024.1:33471-35676 GCF_013731165.1 Rhagoletis pomonella
TAAAATTTTCCAAAATTTTAATGTATGCAGATGATGTAAAGCTTTATAAATCGTACGTTTCAATTAAAGAAAGGTCTTTGCTACAATCAGACTTAAGCAGCATGGCTTACTGGTGTCAAGTAAATCTTATGCCTCTAAATCTTAAGAAATGTAAAGTAATGTGCTTCTCGCGAAGAACTGTTCATCACGCTTCTTATACAAGAGGTAACCATAACCTGGAACAGGTATACAATTTTGTGGACCTTGGTATCACAGTGGATCCTATGCTTAATTTTAATCTTCATATAAATGTGACAGTCAACAAGGCTAAAGGTGTACTTGCATTTGTGAAACGATGGTCAAAAAATTTTTGTGACCCTTATATAACTAAAACCCTGTTCACAACATTAGTTAGGCCAATTATGGAATACGGTTCGGTGGTTTGGAATCCAAGGTATCAAATTTACTCAGACAAAATAGAATCAATTCAAAAACAATTCCTACTTTTTGCTTTAAGAAATTTCCGTTGGGATTCTCAATATAACCTTCCACCTTATACGAGCCGATTAAAACTTATTAATCTTTCTACACTTTCCAGCCGCAGGCAAATGCTTGGTACCATTTTTATAGTTAAATTACTAACAGGCTCAATTTCAAGTCCGCTTCTTCTGGGCGAAGTTAGCCTTAATGTTCTCCCCCCGGGTATCAAGACACTTTTGTCCCCTATTTCTGAAAGCTTGTAAAACTAATTTTGAATTGCACGACCCACTCCGTTGCTTATGCCAGGATTTTAACTCTCATTCCGTCACGTTTAATATATCAGATCCGCTTTTCAGCATTAAGAAATCGATACTGTCCTCTCTCAATAAATGAATCATTAAAATAAAGACATAAAATCGGCTGATGAATTTAGTTCTGTAGCTGAACAGTTTTAGAATTCGACACTTAACAAAGTCCTGCCTATCGTGACTCGGCGCAAAAATTGAAAATAAATACTGGGTCCGTACGTCATGCGGACTGCGCCCCTCGTGCGGATGGGCGGGAATGGAGGGTAAAAACCGTTGGGATTATTATAATCCGCCGTGCGTCCACCATCTAACAATGCAGCAATGCCCGGCGATGCATTGGTCAATGGAATTTTTTTTGTGACCATATCTTTGCAAGGATTAATGACAATAAAAATGTCTTACCGGTCCCACCAGGTGCGTCTAACAAAAAAATCCACCCTGTCAACGCTTGGAGCGAGCTAAAGTGAGAAGGCGAAAAACTTAGTGTGCGCTGGGTTTGGTTCCCGCCACGTTAAAACCCCGCCCAATGAAAAAGAAAAACGGGCCTCGGATGAGACCCCCTTCTCTTGATGACGATGACGGCAAACATACAAAGGACTATTATTTGAAGGTATTCACCTCGAATATCCGTACCCTTAATGGGGAAGGTGCATCTTCCCGGCTGGTTGATGTCCACGGGAAGACAAAGGCTGACATCACCGCCATCCAAGAAATTAACGGGGCAAGGTAAGGTAAGCGTGTAGCCTTGCGACGTCTACTGCAGTTTCCATGTAAAGGAGAGAAAATTCGGTGTTAGATTTGTGGTGGGAGGGGGACTCCGTCGCCGAGTACTGGTGCTCACCCTGCTGAACGAACGTCTATCCACAATCCGCATCAAAGCGAGATTCTTCAACATCTCGCTCATCTGTGCCCCCGATGGAAGAGAAAGACGAGGCGCTACCCCCGGAACGATAAAAATCGTGCCTTGCGATTTCAATGCCAAGGTGGAACAGAGGCTAGTCGACTTCTCCGAGACCGCAACTAGTACTAGGTTCCAGCATTAAAATATCCATCAAGCTACATGGCTGTTTCCAGATCGAAAAACGAGAAACCAGACCGACCATGTTTTTATAGACGTAATGTACGCTGCCAGTGTTTTAAACGTACGTGCACTCCGAGGGCTAAATATCGATTCGGACCGCTATCTTGGTGCAGCCAAGGTACGCACCCGCCTCTGCACAGAAAAAAATGCCCGCCCAACCATGCCAGGAAAGCTTAACGTCGAAATGCTGCAATCACAACAGACCGCTAATTTATTCACCACTCTACTCGCACACCTGCTCTCTGATAGCACTCTTCAACAAAACGACATACGAGAGCAGTGGAACTACATTTTCCGCTCATTAAGTACCGCCGACAAAGAAGTAGTCGGATTTCAGCGAGCCCGAAAGAACAATTG
>NW_023459024.1:35776-56113 GCF_013731165.1 Rhagoletis pomonella
CTGGAGCTGATGAACTCGTTCCTTGGTTGACCTGGAGCCTGTTGTAAGGGGTCCTCTTATATTCCGAATTGTGATTCCTGTTCACCCAGTTATAACTCGAGCGTGCGCGTGGCTTTAGCGGTGGCCTCTGTGTTGATAAAATATTCGTTGGGAAAACGACTCTGTTCATTGAGCCTGTGTGAACTATCGTATTACGCAACGTTAAATTCTGAATGTCCAGGCAAGCTGAGTAAGCTTCTGGCAATGTTTTTGGTTTTTGTACGATGAGCATGCGGGACAACTCAGGACTCAAACCCCGGATGAATACATCTAGAGCTCTGTTTCGATATGTTTCCACAAGGACTGATACTGTCTCTTGTGAGTAATCGTCACACTTAATTTTGTTTACAATAAGCGACAGTTGGTGGTTAACAGTTGCGTAGAATTCATCCAATTTCGAATTCCCTTGAGCTAACTGATTAAGTTGATGTTCGAGGGTTCGAATATCCCTCTTATCGGCGTAGTGAAGCGAAAGGACTCTTTTTATCTCTGTCCAGTCACTCTCAAAAACGTTATACGCAACCATGGCTGCATCCGCTCCACCCCGAATTTTTAGCCTTACATGCTGAAGGATTTCGCGATACAAAGGCTTTTCTTTGACCACTTCGTAATCAGTCAAAATGCCCTCGACGTTGTGAACCCACGAGATGTATTGAGAAGAACTACCCTCAAAAAACTTGCTGCTCCTTCACACAATCAGGGAGTCTGCCAATGTCTCTCAAGTCCTGCTCCGATAGTGGTGTTCGCACCGCTGCCGGCACCCCTTGCGGCTGCGTTCTCATACTAGCCTGTTCTACACTACCTAACCGTCCATCAATCCTGCCCAGATTATGAACCAGAATTGCGCTATTAGACTCAATCCTTCCTAGCCTAGATTCCAGAGCGAGACCGTTGCTTTCGATACCACTAAGTCGTACCTCAAGCCTCCTAATCTGCTCGAGAAGAGCATTAACACCCCCATTGAGCTCATTAACTTTGGTTTTTAAGGCATCCATTTCAATACAATAGTAAATTTTTCCTTTAATTAATTATTTTTTAACAGAATCAAGGCACGGGATACGCACTAAATATTTTTATAGCACAGTACGATAATGCAATCAAATTTTTCCTATTTGGCACGCAGTGGCTCTTTAAATTTATATATATTTTATATGCGTTTTTTTTGGTATTATTTTTCTTCTTTTTTGTTGTTTCTTGAAGTCACCGCTCTTTTCTTACACTTTGACAGTTTCCTGCAAAAGAACAAGAAAAGAACCGTAAATAGGTTTGTGAAACTTTTACCGTGTTCTGATGTGAATGGCGACATGTACCAGGTTGGCATTTCACAGTACATTAGTCTTTAAATGCTTTTAGTTCTGGTCAAGGAAGGGCTGTGTAATCCGTTTTAGTCGTCAACAATCAGATTGAAGGCAACCTACTAAGGCACAGCTTGCTCCACAACATAATCTTGGACCTATCGCAATCTCCAGTGTGTTCTGATGTGTACGCTGGAAGTGCCATAAATAAAATAATAATAAAGGAGTGGCTGCCGTGTTCTTATGTGAACGACAACGTGCACCCAAAACGGGCGTACCTAGACTTAGACTGGTGGCTATTGCAGGATCACAAAATATGTTAACCAATTGGCTTTGTGATGGTGGATTCCGGCCTAGGAGTATAGGGACGCGGATCCGCCTAGCCAATAATATTGCGCAAGGATATCCAGTTCTGTGACTGTGGAGGCGTCAAAGGTTTTCACTTTCTCATTCTTTTGATATCGTTAAAATTTACATGTGTCGAAGATTTCACTTCCTTACATTCTTTTGTTATAATATTTGATTTAAATATGTACCTGAGGGTCTTCGGGGTCACAGGACATTTTACACTATTGTTATTCCTGTATCAGCCAACAATGACTGACAGGAGAGGACGTAGTAATTTATAGTCTAAGCCTGAGGTTCATCGAGGCCACAGGACTTAGCAGTGTTGAATTAACTTATTGCACTTATGAGCCTATTTGACAGCTTTATTTTTATTATTTAAGTTGTTTGACCTCTTCTAGGAAGAGGAGCTTTTATACTCTGGAGTGCCCCGTGGGGATCGCAGAGCTAAGCTAATATTATAAACCGGAAGGTGGTCCTGATGGACCGCGGTTTCGAAATATTTTGTTATGTGGATGTACAAGCCTTTTGTTATAATTTTAATTTTTTATTTCACTTTTGCACTAACACTTTCCATCACCTGCAGCAATCATTCGGAAAGGATTTCCACAATATAGGGGATCCTTCCCGAAGGAGTCCCACGGTTAAGCAGGCTCCTCACAAGGACCCACATTTCAGTGGGTCCCTGCTCGGGCGCCGCTTACCGAACACGCGGATGCGTGCGCGAAAAAATTAAAGGTTTCCCTAAGGATAGAAATGAAAAGCAAGATTAGCAATACAAGTGTATATTTACCATTGAGCTCCCAAATAATAATGAATACAAAATATTACTGAAAGCTATCGCTAAGTATCTAAACGGCCCGAATTAATTGATTAGTTGCTGACGCTGGTTGCATAAAACCAATTGGTATCGCTTACGTTGCAGGTCAATTACCTGCACTGGCTATGCGCGTGTTTGGCGAAGTGCGGCGTCAGCACATTCGCATTAGTAAGTAGGTTGGGCCCCTTGTTAACTTCCATGTAGAGAAATGCTTGAGATGGTTTGAGGCCTGCAAATGCTAGTGTCATCATTCTTTGGAATGAATTCGGTGCTACTTTTAATCCGTAGGGTAGTCTTTTGAATCTATATGTGCCATTTTCAGCTGTGAATGAGGTTATATCCCTCGAGCCTGGGTGTAATTCTATTTGATGAAAACCTGACATAAGGTCCAGGCATGAAAAATATTTTGCTCTTCCAAGTTGATCTAAAATATCGTCAATTCTTGGAAGTGTGAATTTGTCTGCTGCTAATTTTTTATTTACCTGTCTGTAGTCAACCACTAATCTCCATCTTTTTTCGGTTGTCCCTGGAAGTGATTTTTTTAGGACTAGTAAGATTGGGCTATTGTATTCTGATATGGAGGGTTCTATTATGTCATCTTCGATTAACTTATTTACCTGTTTGCTTATTTGCTTTTTGTGTTTGAGGCAATCGATAATTTTTTATGTAAACAGGAGTGTCATCCTTCATGTATAATTTTTGTTTGTAAAAGTTATTAGAGGAAATTGGTTCTGTTTCTAGTGCAAATATGACTATGAATTCAGTGCATAATGTTGTTAGCTGAGAGTTAGCAAATTTTGGAAAGTTTTTGATTAATCTTTTTAATTTTTCTGTATCATTGCACTTTTTATTGTATGTGGTTGTTTCAATTAGTGTGTAGTCATCTAGATTTTCAGTATTAATCTTGTAATTTTGAATAGTTTTGTTTGTAAGTGTTGTGTTGATGATTCTAACGAAAGTTTGATCCTTATTTATGATTGTGTTTGCTATGAAAATGCCGTCAGATAGTTGTTGATGCGGTATGAAGTTGTTTTTGTTATCGGTGTTTACTTTAACTTGCCTAATGACTTCGGACCTAGCAGGGATCGTAATTGTATTGACAGACAATTTGTTAGGTGCATTGCTATTGTTTGGGGAAAATCATATGGTCTTAGGATTAATTTATCTTCTGTTTTTCCGTAATCTAAAATACAATTGTATTTCTTTATGAAATCTAGTCCTATTATTCCATCGCATGGTATTGGAAAGTCGTCTTCTACGACATGGAATTTGTGGTAAATTAGAAGGTCATCACCTTTTAAATCCGCTTTAACTGTGCTTAATGTGCTGGTTATACCCTGACCAATGCCCTTTAAATCAGTAATTTGCTCTGCATTTATTTTATGATTATTACTAACTTGATATTTTTTAATAATGGAGATGTCTGCTCCTGTGTCTATTAAGAAATTTGAAATTGAATTATTTAATGATGTCCTTGTAGATATATAGCTGTTTAGATGTAGATTTAGTACGCATATTTTCCTAACTACTGATTTTGAAGTGGAGTTTCCTGGTTTTCCGTCTGGGTGCAGCTGCGCACGTTACGGGTCTGGTTATAAGGTCTATTGCCGTTTTGGGTTTGTGATCCTCTCTGGGTATTATTATTATTATTAGACCTAGAGTTATTGCTGTATCTTGGTTGTGGTCTAAATCTCCTACCTTGGTAACTTCCATAGTTGTTACTTCGGTAACCTCCACGGAAATTACTCCGGTACTGACTTTGTTGTCGTAAATTTAAAATTGTGTTTGAGCTGCCCGTTATTTCGGTACAGCTGTTGGTAAATTTGGAGATTGCGTCGTTCATTGTTGTGAACGTTCCCGCTTGCATGATCATTTTGACCTTGTCATTGGAGCAGTTTTTACACATAGCTTTGACTGCTGCTTGTGTTGAATATCTCATTGCTAAGTCTGGATTAAGTCCATCCGAGATATAAGCTCCTTCTAATGATCTGGTGATTTTTTCTATTTCGGCGGTGTACTGATTTGCAGTTTTGCTGCGTTGTTGGATGTTCAGAAGTTTTGCTGTTAAAACTTCTACTGATTCACCCTTTATTGCAGTTTTTAGTTTTTATTTTATTTGTGCTATTGTGCTTTCATTACTAATGAAGTTTCTTGCCGTGCCTTTTAGCTTGGTTTTTATCATGGTTATTGCTAAGGCTTCGTGGGCATCTTTGATTTGATCAAGTATATCAAAGGCGTCTAGGAAACTGTGTAAATTCTCCGGCTTACCATCAAACTCTGGTAGTACTGATGAAGCAGTTTTAATAAATTCAACTACTGTTTGTGGCATTGTAACGTTTATATTAAGGCTGTCTAATGGCTTATTTTCTTCCACTGAAGGAGTCTGACTCGGAGAAGGTGATGGAGTCCGGTACTGGGCCGGTTCTGATAAAATTAAATTAAAATCAACCTGGAGTTTCTCCTCTACTGTGGTTGGTATTGTTATTTCTATATTGTGTCTAGCTAAAGAGGATACCAATTTATCTCGTACGGCGAAGAAAAATTGGTGGGCTTCTTTCTGGTGTTCTTTGGTAAGTATACGGTTTGTCGTATTGATCACCTGTCTTATTCTTATTAGAGCTTCTAAAATTATGTTCAAATGCTTTACTATTGTTTCTATTTTTATAGTAGCATTTTTATTTATGTATTTGTACGACTTACTAGCTTTTGTTTTTTCTTCAGATAATGCGTCGTATATTTCTTGCCATTGATTCATTTCTTGGTATATAGAATTTTTGCTTAGACGCGTTGGTGTACATCGTTCAATTGTCTCAATTTATTCTTTATATAGTTTTTTATTAAAATAACAATTACGACGATTAAAAATGTAGGTACGCATGCAAAAATAGTTAACCATTTATTTGAAAGTTGTTCCTTATTTTCTATATTAAGGTGTGGTTCGTATCTCTGCCGCATTTTCCTTACCTACTTCGTATCCTGCTATTCCTATTAGGATGCCGTTTAATGCCACCATGCCATTTTCTAAATAATAACTTTAATTTTATTTTGTTTTTATTTTTATTTATTTATTGACAAAAAACATTCCAAGTTACTCGATATTAATTTTATTTTCTGTTTCTTAATTCTTTATTTTTTTTCTTTAATTCTATCCTATCTGCTGTATTAGTAGTCAAGTTTAGTAGCCTAAAGGTTTCAGCTATTTCCCTGTTTTTTTTAATTGTCTACCTGCTCGTTTCCTTTTTTTGATTTTTATTGGGGTGGGTATTTTAGGAATATCTTCATTTTTATTGAGCTTATTCCGTCGCCGATACTCTTCTATGGTAATCGGTGTCGGACCTGGCTTTATATTTTTACGGTTTTTTAGAAATTTTTCCTAAATTTTTATATATTCTTTTATAGTGTCTTCGCACTTTTTAAATATCCTATGGAACTCTTCTTCGGTAGTGATTTCTTGCATTATAGAGCGAAAAATAAAAATTTCTGCTCTTGGTTAAGCGCCGTGAGGCTGCCCAATTTAATCTGACATTAGTCCCAATTTAAATTATTAATTATACTTATATGTAGATAGTGGCTGCCAGTCATGCTGCCAGTCAATATGCCGCTGCCAGTCAATATTCCACCCTTTTTATGCTGTGTTGCCGCAGGATCGCATGAAGGTTCGCAGGATCGTCACCAGGATCGTAATAAGTATTAATTTTGTTGGTTGTTTTGGAAATAATTCCTATTTGACGTTTTTCGATATTTATTCATATCAAAGTATATGTTTGCAGGATCGCCCTTTTATGCGCCAAGTTTGGTCTTTTAGCGGTTTTGCTATAAGCAAATTTTTCGCTAGCTAATTACCAAACTGGCAGGATCGCCATGTGAGGTGTAATCAGCTGGTGGCCCATGAAATGAAGTGTAGACAGCTTCTACGAGTAATCAGCATTGATTTCTTTATTTGAAAGTATTCTCTTTTTATACAAAATTTCTTACACTAATTTACACTAATACTTAAAAACTACAAGCATTTACATAGTATGCAAAGACAGCATATTTCTTCATAGTTATTTCGACTGTTGACAAACCGACACTGTCGATTAGTCACGTGAGTTGGTCAATGCGACGGCTTGAGTAATAATGATGATAAATGTAAACAGTTATATATATGACGTTGAACTCCCGCTGAGTTCATTAGAATTTATTTGGGTCATAATGGCTTAGCTGTGTGCGGTCGATATTTAGTGTAATACTACAGTTTGCGACCACTAGTGTATTCATTTACTTTTCTTGGACTAAGCAAAAAGTTTCACGACATTAATTTGCTTTTCGCAGGTCAACGTGAATGGAAAAGGAACTTTATATTTATGGTTTCAAAAAACCGTCGATAGTGGATAAAGCATTGGCCCCATTGATAACATCGATGGTACCATCGATAGTTTAGCAGCACTACGTCCCTGACAGCGTTGCCAGGTTGACGTTTTTAACGTCATTTGGACGTTTTTTGTACCCTGTTGACGTTTGGACGTTTCTTGTGTAAAAAATTACGTTTTTTAACTTCCCAGTAATTTTTCTTTGCTACTAAATCTTGTAAGTAGAACTGATTTTGAATTATTTTCCTAATAAATCTTTACAATCTTTGTGTTTTGCTGCAGCTGCTTCAAAAGATATTTATTTTTTGGACACATATGACTTAAATATGAAGCAAACCAAACCTACGAGCATTTTTTGAATTCTTGGACTAAAAGCTCAGTTAGTCAACGACGTAGCGTAAACGTAGGTTGACGTACGTAGCAGCATATAAAAATTACTGTTGATAGAGAGAGAGAGAAGTAATGGCAATGTCACCGCCATGCGGTGGTGAGTTTTCGTTAACACGCAAATCCCATAAGCTAGATCGTGTCTGCGTCAACCTACGTTTACGCTACGTCGTTGACTGTTTGCGCTTTTAGGATCCCGTGTTCAAAGGCTGGTTGTGTAAACACTTGAAGTTATGAGGCTTGTTGTAATGTTTGCAATAGCATATTAAAAGCCAAATCAGGAAGAGCCGATCTATGGCAACACGCACGCTCACAAGAGCATCAAAAAAGCTGTGCAGCATAAAACGTCAGAAAAAAGGAAGGCAACTTTTTTAAGACTTTATTGAAAACGTAATGAATGCAAAAAAGGCTGAAGTATTGCTATGATCCTTCTTAGCAAAGCGTAATTTACCATTTTCGACAACCGAGCCCCTAACCAAATGTCAATGCGGTTATTTAGCCTCCTTAAACTTGCACATTATTGCCCTTAAATTTTGATGGGCTATCAAACTACATACTTAAAAAAATTCTAAAAAATCTGAATAAAAAGTTGAAAATGTAGCTGAAAATTTGCAGATTTTTTATAATTTTTTCACAAAGTTTGAAATGTGGATTTATATTTTGTTTGTCATATAATGAGCTTGGCTTTTATGAAAAAATAATAAACACTAAATAAACAAAAGAGAAACCGCCAAAATCGATCAACATTTTGATGACTTAATCAGCTGATCACAAGTGTATGTATAAAATGATTTTTATATTAACGATCTCAAACCAGTTTACAATGAATTTTAAATGTGCTCTGTCGATATAACATTTTAATATACCTTACGTACATATGTACCTTTGTATGCAATAAAAGTTTAATAAGAAAAATTTTTGTAAATTTATTTAAAAAAAGACGTTTTTGGGTAGGAAATGACGTTTTTTCAGACCAAGATGGACGTTTTCTCATGCCGAAGACCTGGCAACACTGGTCCCAGATGACAAATGAAGTTTTTTGCAACACTGCAGCCATTCCGCCTTTTTTTAATATTACACATTGCGTTTGGTCTGTCTAATGGCAGGTTCAATGCTCAATGCGCCACCTAGGCCCGATTCTGTTCTTGCTTTTTATAAGCGATATTTCTACAGATATAAAATTCTCCAAAATTTTAATGTATGCAGATGATGTAAAACTTTATAAATCGTACGTTTCAATTAAAGAAAGGTCTTTGCTACAATCAGACTTAAACAGAATGGCTTTCTGGTGTAAAGTAAATCTTATGCCTCTAAAACTTAAGAAATGTAAAGTAATGTGCTTCTCGCGAAGAACTGTTCATCAAGCTTCTTATACAAGAGGTAACCATAACCTGGAACAGGTATACAATTTTGTGGACCTTGGTATCACAGTGGATCCTAAGCTTAATTTTAATCTTCATATAAATGTGACAGTCAACAAGGCTAAAGGTGTACTTGCATTTGTGAAACGATGGTCAACAAATTTTTGTGACCCTTATATAACTAAAACCCTGTTCACAACATTAGTTAGGCCAATTATGGAATATGGTTCGGTTGTTTGGAATCCAAGGTATCAAATTTACTCAGACAAAATAGAATCAATTCAAAAACAATTCCTACTTTTTGCTTTAAGAAATTTCCGTTGGGATTCTCAATATAACCTTCCACCTTATACGAGCCGATTAAAACTTATTAATCTTCTTACACTTTCCAGCCGCAGGCAAATGCTTGGTACAGTTTTTATAGTTAAATTACTAACAGGCTCAATTTCAAGTCCGCTTCTTCTGGGCGAAGTTAGCCTTAATGTTCCCCCCCGGGTATCAAGACACTTTTGTCCCCTATTTCTGAAAGCTTGTAAAACTAATTTTGAATTGCACGACCCACTCCGTTGCTTATGCCAGGATTTTAACTCTCATTCCGTCACGTTTAATATATCATATCCGCTTTTCAGCATTAAGAAATCGATACTGAACTCTCTCAATAAATGAATCATTAAAATAAAGACATAAAATCGGCTGATGAATTTAGTTCTGTAGCTGAACAGTTTTAGAACTCGACACTTAACAAAGTCCTGCCTATCGTGACTCGCCGCAAAAATTTAAAATAAATACTGGGTCCTTACGTCATGTGGACTGCGCCCCTCGTGCGGATGGGCGGGAATGGAGGGTAAAAACCGTAGGGATTATTATAATCCGCCGTGCGTCCACCATCTAACAATGCAGCAATGCCCGGCGATGCATCGGTCAATGGAATTTTTTTTGTGACCATATCTTTGCAAGGATTAATGACAATAAAAATGTCTTACCGGTCCCACCAGGTGCGTCTAAGAAAAAAATCCACCCTGTCAACGCTTGCAGCGAGCTAAAGTGAGAAGGCGAAAAACTTAGTGTGCGCTGGGTTTGGTTCCCGCCACGTTAAAACCCCGCCCAATGAAAATGAAAAACGTGCCTCGGATGAGACCCCCTTCTCTTGATGATCATGACGGCAAACATACAAAGGACT
This sequence comes from Rhagoletis pomonella, assembly GCF_013731165.1. Lineage (NCBI taxonomy): Eukaryota > Metazoa > Arthropoda > Insecta > Diptera > Tephritidae > Rhagoletis > Rhagoletis pomonella. The sequence continues at coordinate 45,556 of NW_023459024.1, forward strand.
ATTATTTGAAGGTATTCACCTCGAATATCCGTACCCTTAATGGGGAAGGTGCATCTTCCCGGCTGGTTGATGTCCACGGGAAGACAAAGGCTAACATCACCGCCATCCAAGAAATTGACGGGGCAAGGTAAGGTAAGCGTGTAGCTTGGCGACGTCTACTGCAGTTTCCATGTAAAGGAGCGAAAATTCGGTGTTAGATTTGTGGTGGGCGAGGGACTCCGTCGCCGAGTACTGGTGTTCACCCTGCTAAAATCCGCATCAAAGCGAGATTCTTCAACATCTCGCTCATCTGTGCCCCCGATGGAAGAGAAAGACGAGGCGCTACCCCCGAAACGATAAAAATCGTGCCTTGCGATTTCAATGCCAAGGTGGAACTGAGGCTAGTCGACTTCTCCGAGACCGCAACTAGTACTGGGTTCCAGCATTAAAAGATCCATCAAGCTACATGGCTGTTTCCAGATCGAAAAACGAGAAACCAGATCGACCATGTTTTTATAGACGGAATGTACGCTGCCAGTGTTTTAAACGTACGTGCACTCCGAGGGCGAAATATCGATTTGGACCGCTATCTTGGTGCAGCCAAGGTACACACCCGCCTCTTCACAGAAAAAAATGCCCGCCCAACCATGCAAGGAAAGCTTAACATCGAAATGCTGCAATCACAACAGACCGCTAATTTATTCACCACTCTACTCGCACACCTGCTCTCTGATAGCACTCTTCAACAAAACGACATACGAGAGCAGTGGAACTACATTTTCCGCTCATTAAGTACCGCCGACAAAGAAGTAGTCGGATTTCAGCGAGCCCAAAAGAACAATTGATACGAAAAGGAGTGTAAAAAAACTGCCGAGAAAAAAGATGCCGTCTACTGAGCCACGCTGCGATCAACGCGAGCCAAGTGGGACGCGAATCATGTGGGATCGTTAAAGAATATCGCCGTGCTTCTTTAGCTGAAAACACACTCAATAATTTCTCTATTCTTTATATAGAAAGATTAGTAGCAAACTCGGTGAGTTTGGATTCCGCAATGGAAATATTTGCTGAACAAAAAGCAAGACACGAATTCAAAGTTGCATAGTAAAACCTTTCTATATGCAATAAAATTTGCTTACCATATCGAAAATATTCGTTTGTTTGTAATATGTATGTATGTATGTATAACAAAACTGGGCCCCCGAAGAGGTTGCTGACTGGACCCTTTTTTTTTTAAATCCGCCACTGTTCACCTGTCAATAATGGCTCATTGTTTGCAATAATTGACATAAAAAAAAATCTGTTGATTTTTTGGAGCTCGAGGCCGGGTTGAAATAAAACAATCTGTTTTTATTGTTTTTAAATCGTATATATTTTTGGACTTCAGTCTGAAGTCACCATCAGGACTGCAATAAATACTTATCTTAATTACAAAAATTGCATAAAAGACTATCAGCATACTATATATAAGCACAACTTACACATTCGGCTGCGCCTGGTAGACTAATGTGTGCAAAAAACAAAAGATTTAATAAACCAAACAACGAGACGAAATGGACATAAAAATATAAACAAATGAAAGAACAGTAATTGTAAACAAAAAATCATACAAACAACATTGCATTGGAAGGCACACAGTACGACATAAATATGTATGCAAATCATCCAGCATTGTAATGTTATCATAGACGAAGTTCGGACACGGAACGAATAATAGACACCAATATTAGGCTTATTTGTTGTGCCTTAATATTATGTTGCGGTAGACGTGTGCACAGTTTTCAGTGTCTGTTTTAAAATGCATCCTTTTATCATTAGGGGTGCGCACAATGTGGAGCATTTCTAATATAAAGCGTTTGTGGTAATTTTGCTCTTCTTCTAAGACACTCACATTATCAAAATCGGGGTAATGTCCCGTGTCTTCACAATGGGATGGCAAGGCCGTCTTGTTGTCCGAGTAAGTATTCCTTAATTTTACGTTCGATTTGTGAGCGGAAATCCTTGTCTTAAGTTTTGATTTGGTTGTCCCCACATATACTGGTTTGCATACGTGGGACCCGGGCAATTACATGGAATACTGTATACTACATCAGATTTCTCATGCTTGGGAATTTTGTCCTTAGTGTTGCTAAATATACTTCTCAGAGTATTGTCGTACGTAAACGCTAATTGGACGTTCTCTTTATCATATACATTGGAATATTTGATTATCTCTGATAACCCTGGGACATAAGTTGCTGTTTTGTAAATTTTCTTATTTGAAGCATAATTTTTCTTTTCTTCGTTCGGCCGAACATAATAGTTGCGAATAAGCTTTTTAATTAATTTCCCCGGAAAATCATTGTCCTCCAGAGTTTTTTTAATAACGCAAATATTTTTATTATAGTATATTTTGTTGCTGATAAAGAGAACTCGTCTCACGAAATTGTTGGCAGTGTTTACAATTATTCTTCTTTCCTGCTTATAATTGAAATTTACAAGTCTGCCTGATGCCGTAGGGTTTTTGTACCAGTCTATAGTAATTACGTTGTTTCTCCTTATCGCTAGGGTGTCAAGAAAAGGCAGTTTTCCTTGTTTTTCTACTTCTATTGTGAATCTTATTGATTTTCTGAAACTGTTTAATATTGTAAGCATGTCGTTTGTGTCCTCGGTTTTAACTATGGCGAATAAATCGTCAACGTACTTAGTAAGAAGTCGTGGCTTATTAACCGACTCCTGTTCGAATTTTTTGAGTAACTCTTCCATAATGATGTCCGCTATAACTGGTGATGCTGGAGATCCCATGGGCATACCTGAACATATATTTTATCATTATATTTAAATAGCGGTTTTCTTTTATGCAGATTTTTACCACAGTTAAAAAAAGTTCTTTAGACATATAAGTGTACTCTTTTATATCTTCCCACTTTGAAGCTATGATTTCAAGGGCCAAATCCACTGGAATACGCGGGAACAATGACACAACATCGAACGACACTAGACTCTCATCATCATAAACATATGTATCCTTGATCTTATTCTTGAATGCGATCGAGTCTTTCGACATTATATACGGACAGCGTTGCCAGGTTGACGTTTTTAACATCATTTGGGCGTTTTTGTATCCTGTTGACGTTTGGAAGTTTTTTATGTAAAAAATGACGTTTTTTACCTTCCCAGGAATTTTTTTCTCTTACTAAATCTTGTAAGTAAAACTGATTTTGAATTATTTTCTTAATAAATCTTTACAAGCTTTGTGGTTTGCAATAACTGCTTCAAAATATATTTATTCTTTGGACACAGATGACTTAAATATGATGCATACCAAGCGTACGCGCATTTTTTCTTTTGATTCTTGGACTGTGTTCAAAGGCTGCTTGTGAAAATACTTGAGGTTACGAGGCTTATTGTAATGTTTGCAATTGCACATTAAAAGCCAAATCAGGAAGAGCTGTTCTCTTGCAACACGTACGCTGGCAAAAGCATCAAAAAAGCTGTAGCAGCATAAAAAGTCAGAAAACAGTAGGCGACTTTTTTAAGACTCATGTAATGAACGCAAAAAAAGCTGAAATATTGCTATGCTCCTTCTTAACAGAACGTAATTTAGCATTTTCGGCAGCCGACCCCCTTTCCAAATGTCTACAAGAAAAGAAATTATTAAAAATCAACGCGATTATTTAGCCCCTTTAAAATTGCACATTATTGCCCAGAAATTTAATGGGCTATCAAACTGCATACCCAAACAAATTCTAAAAAATCTAAATAAAAAGTTGAAAATATAGCTGAAGCTTTGCAGATTTTTTATAATTTTTGCACAAAGTTTGAAATGTGGATTTATATTTTGTTTGTTATATAATGAGCTTTTATGGAAAAATAATAAACATTAAATAAACAAAAGAGAAACAGCCAAAATCCATCAAAATGGTGATGACTTAATCAGTTGTATGTATAAAATGATTTTTATATTAACGATCTCAAACCAGTGTACAATGAATTTTAAATGTGCAATGATATTTTAATATACCCTACGTACACATGTACCTTTGTATACAATAAAAGTTTAATAAGAACAATTTTTTGTACATTCATTTGAATAAGACGTTTTTGGGTAGGAAATGACGTTTTTTCAGACCAAGAGAGAAGTTTTCATATTTACATAATTGTACGAACGTTGTACTGTGCGGACATGGTGGAATAATACAAGGTGTTGGATATTGACAGCGTTCTCGCTCTAATCTGCCATCTTGGCTCCCTTAGCAAAATCGGTGTTTCCCTCTTGAAAAAACTACATTTTACCGCCTTTAAAAAAACTAAACTACCTTATTCCCTATTCCAAAACTGATTTGCAATCACTGAACAATTCTTTGACATTTACTTTATTCTTATTCGTTGACAAAATTAAATTAAAAATTAAAATCATTAATTCGACGTTTGTCGACTCCGTCATGTTGTAACGACTCGGGGTCACCACTAATTTTTTGATGGCGAAATTTTTGTAAGTTATATCAATCATCTTATAGTATTTTCGGGTAAAAATTAGACCCCAAAGCGGTTTTGGAAGTTTGACTATAATTATAGGACATTGTGTTTAATAAACTAAATTACCATTTATTGCATAAGTGCTACGTAATATATACTACTTTCGCAAATTTAGCTTATCATAATATACCGTTTGTTACTATTTATATGCAAAATTTTATATGAAAGAGTACCAAATTTCGTACTACTTCGCAAAGCGTGCTTCTTTTCTTCCCGTTTCTCTCGTTCTTCCATATTACAACCTTTTGTAAGGGAGCCGTCGACATGAGCTGTCACTACGTACAACACCTTGTATAATTCCACCATGCTGTGCGGACGTGTTTTTCTTCGCTCTGTGCTCTTTTGGTATCCGTATGCCTATTATTAAATCTTTATTAACTGAAGTGGCTATTTGCATATATGCCTAGTCAAATGTGACAGTGACACTTTTCAAAACAAAATAATATTGTTATTCAACAAATAGTTCATTATGCCATGTGTGTGTGGTCAAAGAGTAGAACGCGCGCAATCTAAAAAGAAAATTCAATGTGCTAAGTGTAATGACTTTTTTCACTTAAGCTGCGTAAACATAACGTAACAGCCAATAAGCCATTTCTTTGTAATGGTTGTGCTGCTGATCGTCGTGACTCGCTTCGTTCGCCTCCACTGACCTTCGTTCCTGAGAACAGTGTTCTTGCTAGTTGTTCGTTCAATTCGGATGTCATAAACAAACCAAGTAACAACAATACTAAGGGCTGGTTGTTCAATGTCTGATTTGCAGAAATCGGAGGTAGAAGCTCCGGTTAAATGCAACGACTGCTTTATCGATCACATGTTATAAGCATAGTGACGAAAACGTCGATAATGATGTTTAACCGGCAAGTAGTGATAACCAGACATTGAACAACCGGCCCTAAGGGCCGTTTGCACCATGTCTAGTTAATTCTAACTCCCAGTTAAACATCTTTATCGACGTTATCGACACCCATCATATAACATGTGATCGATAAAGCAGTTAACGTGCTTAACTGAAGGATGTACCTCCAGTTAGCGTTAACTATACATGATGCAAACGGCCCTAATCTCTGTCAGCAGCAAAATATGACCAAATTAATTTCGACATCACAACCAATGGAGAAGGAAATCGTACCTAAAGAAAATGAAAGTGGTTTGAAGCAGCAAATTAATATGGCATCTATTCTAAAGGAGCTTGTCGCTCTTAGAGAGGAAAATGGGCATATTTTATCTTTGCTTAGTGCCCTGCTTGAAGACAAAAATCAGCTAATAATGAAAACGGAGTCTCTACAATGTGAACTTCATTCTTTATGAGAAAAAATTCGTTGTGACGAGACGTCTTCGGCTATTAAATCGCTAACTAATGAAATTAAATCTCTCCATGATAATATGTGCTTCTCAGCTAACAACAATTTTGTTTCAAGCGTATAGCAATAATCTAACTGCGCTATAACTTCGGATTTCTGTTCTTCTTGTACATCTTCTGCTGTGGCCTCTGACTACTCTAACGCCAACGGCGCGTCGCCTAATATTATAGCTGCCTTGCCGGCCAACCCTTCGTTATCTTCTCGCGCTTCACCTGCCTTACCAGTCGTTACTGCCTTACCAGCCGTTACTGCCTTACCAGCCGTTACTTCTGGTCAAACATGCACTACACCAGTTGTTTTTAATTCTTCTTTGAGCTCCCGTACCTATGCTGCCGCAGGCTCGGCTAACACTGCTTTGCCTAATATTGCTGCTGCTTTGCCGCCCATCTCTTCGTTATCTTCGGGTGCTGCTCATACGCTGCCTGATGCACAGTGGAAAACTGTGCAAAACAAAATACCCAAAAAACAAAAAAAGTCTAACGAATTAGTGATCGGCCGCAACCAAAGCAAAGACTTGGAGGTTGTTGCTATAAAAAAATGGGTTCACATTGCGTCATTCAAACTTTCAGTCACTGAAGAAAATATTATTGAATATGTTGCTAAAAACGCCAAAATAGACCGTAATCAGTTGGCCTGTTATAAGCTAGTAAAAAAAGATGTGGATGCTAGTGTCTTAAAAAAGGTTAATTTTAAACTGGGCGTTGCTGCATCTTTGTTGGATGCCATTTTGAACCCGACGCTCTGGCCTGCGAATGTTAAAGTCCGGCCTTTCAAATTTTTTCAAAAAGAGGGTCTTCCCAGCAAGCAGCCTTAGACTTGCAAAAAAGCACTGGCCTTAAACTTTAATTGCAAAACATGTCTGGAATGCGTACTAAAGCAAATGAAATTAATTTGCAAACGTCTCGAGGGAAATTTGATGTCTACGTTTTCGTTGAAACCTGGCTAAATAATAATTTCTTTAATGAGGATAGAGATGCCGTGAAAACAGGCCACCTTAAGGGTGGTGGTGTTTTAATTGCTGTCAAGCGTAGCCTACGGTCATCGTGGTATCAGCTTAATAATCACGACCCTCCATTTGATCAGCTGTGTGTTTGTCTATTTAGCTCTTTTAAAAAATTATTTATTTGTGTCTCATATATCCCGCCTCATAGTGCTGAAGACTTATATTGCTCACATGTTAATAATATTGTTGATTTATATGATAAAAATAATGATTGTAATTTCTGCATTCTTGGCGACTTTAATCTTAAGGATATAATATGGTCAGACCTGCAAGGGAACGGTGTTTTAACTCCTACTAATAATAGAGCTCACGAGATTTACCTTCTAGATAATCTATTTAGCTTGAATCTTATCCAAGTTAATTTTACTTTTAACAAGCCGCAAAGGATACTAGATCTAGTTTTTGTAAATGAGAACTCAATATGTAATCTAACTGAATCTGACTTTCCGATTAGTAAAACTGATAAGCATCATGTTGCTCTTATCGTATCTTTGGAATATTATGACGCCGTTGTAATTGATAGTAATAGGCCATCTTCTTTCAACTTCCGGTCTGCGAATTACCACGACTTGAATCTTGCTATTTCTGATATAGATCCTGTGTTCGGACAATGTTAGTGTGTTTTTTGAGGCTTTTCTACACGAAATGACTGTTTTATTCTCTCGCAAGCTTCCTTATCTTCCTACCCGAATCCATAAATTACCTTGGTACAATAAAACTCTTATAAAGTTGAAAAACCAAAGAAATAAATACCATAAAAGGTTTAAAGCTAGAGAGTATGATACTGGCCTTAAAGATAAATATGTGTATTATATGAAGCAATTTAATGTTCTCGGTAAGTTTTTGTATAACCAATATATCCGCAGATTTGAACTTAAATTAAAAGAACATCCCAAGGCGTTCTGGATATTCATTCGTTCTAAAAGGAGTTCTTCAAACATTCCTTCATGCATGTACTTTAATAGTAGGTCCTCTCATTCTGTTAATGTTTCGGTGGAACTGTTTGCTGAATTTTTCAAATCCAATTTTGTCCTTGATGATGACTTTGTCAACACCCTCCCCTGTCCTAGTCTGCCCCAGTCCTTAGATTTTGGGTCTTTGTCCATTACTGAAACAGATGTTATTAATGGTATTTCCTTTCTAAAATCCTCTTTTAAGTGTGATAATGATGGTTTTTGTGAATATTTCCTAAAATGTTGTAGTTCCACTGTTTGTGTCCCGCTGTGTTTAATCTATAACCTCTCCCTTTCCTCTGGAGTGTTTATCCATCGGTTTTTAAATCGGGTAACAGGAATGATGTTTCAAATTAAACGTCTGTAAATTAACGGTCTGTTCTAAGCTCTTTGAGAGAGTCATTTACGAGAAGTTGTCTTTTGTTTCCAAACGAATCCTGTCACCTCACCAGCATGGTTTTGTGTCCGGTCGTTCTGCGGTTACAAATTTAGCGCTATTTTCTGAGTACTGCGTATCGGCTTTTAAATGTGGGTATCAGGTTGACTTATCTACACGGATTTCTCGAAGGCATTTGATAAAGTATCTCATTCTATTTTGCTGTATAAACTTAAGTGTCTTAGCTTTCATTCTGTTTTTCTGTCTTTTTTAAAATCTTATCTCTCGAATAGAACTCTATTTGTGGAAACTGAATATCACAAACTGAAGTCATTTGTCGCCACGTCGGAAGTATAGCAGGGTAGTATCCTTGGTCCTCTTTTGTTCGTTCTATATATTAATGATATTGGCTCATGTTTTAAATGCTCTAGCTTTTTACTTTATGCTGATCATCTGAAACTATTTCGGAAAATTAGCTGTGTGTCTGATATTGTATACTTGCAATGGGATTTGAACAATCTTGTTGACTGGAGTTGTCGCAATAAGTTGGAACTTAATATAAAGAAATGCTTCCACATGACGTTTTCAAAAACTCATAACACGGTTCTTTAAAATTTTTCCATCTCAAAACACCAGCTTACCAAAGTTAATGATTTCGTGGATTTGGGTGTTGCGTTTGACTCGGCTTTTTCTTTTGTGAACCATGTGTGCTATTTACTTCCAAAGGCGTTTAGCAATTTAGCGTTTTTACGTAGATATGGGAAAGATTTTAAAGATCCGTATACCAGAAAATCTCTTTTTTAACGCACTTGTCCGTTCGAAATTAGAGTATGCTTCAGTAATTTGGAACCCAATTTACAGTTCTCACGCTTGTAGAATTGAACGTGTTCAACGAAAATTTATTCGCTTTGCTCTTCAGCCGCTTTCTCGGATCCTCTTCCTTCATATGGTGCTAGGTGCAAACTAATTAATTTGAAATCTCTGGAAGGGAGGAGAATTGTTCAGTCGCTTATGACTTAATTAATGAATATATAGACTGCCCTAACTTGCTTGAACTGATAAGCTTTAATGTTCCCCACAGAGTATTGCGTTTTCAATTGCCATTTTACTTGCAACCAGTCCAAGCGAATTATTTTTATCTGGCTCCGTTTTTTAGAGCTCTTTCGGAATTCAACTGTATCTCAGGAAGGTTGAATATTGAGTTCTCGACTTCTAGATCCTTATTCAAGTCTATGATTGAATCTATTTACTCCTAAACTTATACACTAAGTATGTACAACTTTTTACTTAATCGGGTTATATTTAATTAGTCATTTTGATTAAATTTGCTCCTATATGAGTAAGTGTACTATGTAACATGTTTCTGCTGTTGTTGTGTTATTATATAATTCTAAGGTGTTTTTTGTAATATAGTCTGTAAGATTTTTTATCAGTCATAGACTAAATAAAGATTGAATTGAATTGAATTGAAAATTGTAAGACGGGGAATTGACGGACGAACAAATAGGTCTGAGTGGATTTCCTTCTTTGTGAATCTTTGGTAAGCCATAGATTCGTGGTGGATTGGTTGTTTTACACAAAAGCACGTTCTTTTCTTTTACATCAGATGCTTTCCATTTCCAGACAACCGGTCAGGTACCAGCATGATTTTTAATTTCGACCAAACTCAAATACATTGTTTGTTGGTCTAAATAATGAGACACGTATTTTTTCTTTTGGCTCGGAAAATTTTGTCGGCCGAATTAAACGCGATTTGGTTTTTCAGGCAAAAATCGATTATTCGAATTGACAGTGAGAATGTTTTTTTAAAATGCCCATAACTTTGTCAAAATTTAATAGATTCTAACAATGTTTTTACTCAAATGTCAGTAATTCTTGTCACTTCAAGATAGAGTGATATAATTATTGATTTTCATTTTTTAAAATTTTTTATTTAACAATAAACAAAAAGTGCAAATTTTTTTATAAATTTAATTTCTCAAAAAGTTAATTTTTTTTTTTCTCTCAAACATTTTTACCGGGATAGAGACACTTTGCCCTACAATCAACCCAAATCTCTAATAGCGAAGATTTTTTTTTCTAAGTTATGATTTTTTATACAAAATATACGTTTTTGTGGTACATACTACAATGTAAACAGTAATTTTCACTTAAAAAATTGAAATGATGAAAAATACGATATTTCTGAAACAGATATACGTAGTCAGTCTAGGTCAAAATCGTCAGATTGTCAAATGTGCAATAGTTGGTACCAGAATTTTGGTAACAGTTTACGAAATTGTACTTCGTATGCTGAAAAAATTCGATTGTTGACAGCTGCGCCTATATGCGAAATAACAAAAAATGTGATGATGTCGGAATGGCCAGATGT
>NW_023459024.1:56213-60668 GCF_013731165.1 Rhagoletis pomonella
CTCTGCATACCTGTACAGTAAACCAAATAGCCGGACCAGACGCTATTTGGTTTACTGTACAGGTATGCAGAGCTATGAATTTAAAAAATACATCAGTTGAGATATCCGCTTTTGACCACTATGTTTTGTACATTTACCAGTACTGCAAAGCTTTTGACAGCCATTCAACTGGGAGTGGCCCGCGAGCGTTGGGTTTGGGTCCCGCCACGTTAAAACCCTGCCCAATGAAACAAAACACATGCCTCGGATGATACCCCCTTCTTTTGATGAGGATCACGGCAAACATAGGAAGGACTATGATTTTAGGGTATGCACTTGGAATATCCGAACCCTTAATCGGGATGGTGCCTCTGCCCGGCTGGTTGATGTCCTAGGTAAAATAAAGGCTGACATCACCGGCATCTTCGAAATGCGATGGGCGGGGCGAGGAAGGTAAGCGTGGAGCCTTGCGACGTCTACTACAGTTGCCACGTAAAGGAGTGCAATTCGGTGTGGGATTTGAGGTGGGAGAGAGACCGGCGTTCACTCTAGTGGACGAAAGTCTAGCAACAATCCGCATCAAAGCGAGATTCTTCAACATCTCATTCATATGTGCCAATGCCCCGATGGAAGAGAGAAGGCTCTCTTAGCTTAGAGCGTACATATTTGATGGGGGTGATCGACTTCGCCGGGGCCCGAAACTTGGCAGTATGTATTACTGGGTTCTAGCATAAAAAGATCCATCAAGCTACATGGATGTCTCTACATCGAAAAACGGGAAACCAAATCGAGCATGTTGTGATAGATGGAAGGCATGCTTCCATGTTTTAGATGTACATACGTACACTCCGAGGGTCAAACATCGACTCGCACTACTATATTGATGCATCCACTATACCACCCAACCTCGGAGCAGCAAAAAAGGGCCCCGAACAATACAAGGAAAGTTCAACGTCGGAAAGCTGCAATCAAAACAGACGGCCAATGGATTCGGCGCTCGACACTCACACCTGCTGTAAGAGAGCACTCTTCAACAAACCGACTTGCGCGATCAGTGGAACCATATTTCCCGCTCACTACTGGTATGGTGGCGAGTGTGAGAAAATGCTTGAAATGCTGTCCGACAGAAAAAACACCTGAAATTTTTAGCAGGGAATTGAGCGACTTACGGAAGGTCTCAAGACTCTTGTAGGAACAACCATTGCGACCTAGTGACCGATGTCCAGAACGTACTCAGATTATGGAGGGAACACTTTTCGATCCTTTTGAATGGCAGAAGCACTGAAAGAAGTGGAGAAGATGAACCCGAGGTCCCAGTAGATGACGATGGAGTCGATATCCCAGCGCCTGACTATGACGAAAAGTGCCAAAGCTGCTTGAGCTGACGGCCTGTCAGCTGAGCTATTTAATTACGGTGGCAAGGAGGTAATAAGGTGCATGCCCGACGACTGGAATTCAAGTGCGCTCTGCCCAATCCACAAGAAAGGCGACCCCGCCATGCGTACCAACTACCGCGGGATCAGCCTTTTAAGCATAGGTTCCAAGGTTTTATCGAATGTATTGTCTACCAGAGACCAGGTATTCACAATACGACAAATTTTGGAAAATACCCGCGAGAAAAGGATCGGTACTCACCACCCATTTGTCGACTTTAAAGCCGCTTTCGACAGCACTAAAAGGAGTTTCCTATATGCCGCTATGTCTGAATTTGGCATCAAAATTCATACGGCTGTGAAAAATGACGTTGAGCAATACCACCAGCTCTGCTCTGTTGCCGTTCGCCACCAGACGGGGTTTCATGTGATTTCTTTAATCTGATGCTGGAGAAGATAATAAGATCTGCAGAACTGAACCGCTCAGGAATAATTTACTACAAGAGCGTACAATTGCTGGCTTATGCCGATAACACTGACATCATCAGCTTTTCCAAGTTGGACAAGGAAGCAAAGCGAATGGGTCTGGTAAAAGAGGACAAGAGGAAGTATCTCCTGTCATCAAACAAACAATCAGCACATTCGCGCCTTGGCACCCACGTCACATTTGACAGTTACAATTTGGAGAAAGTAGAGAATTTCGTTTACTTGGGAACCAGCATTAACACCGATAATAATGTCAGCATGGAAATCCAACGCAGAATCGCTATTGCCAACAAGTACTGCTTTGGACTGAGTAGGCAATTCAGGAGTAAAGTCCTCTCTCGACGTACGAAAACCACACTATAAGTCACTCATCATGCCCGTGCTGGTATATGGCGAATTAAAATACAGCGGCTCAACTGGCTTGACCATGTCGTTCGAATGGACACTGATGCCCCAGCTCTGAAAGTATTCTGGCTTCACTTGGCATTTTCGATTGGCGTCAGTTGGCCAAAATCACATTGGCGGTTACAGCGCCAAATAAGAAGAAGAATAAGAAGAGAATATGTATATCTATAACCTTATCAGTCACACAGTGTTATAATTCCGACGAAATCCTTGACGGTGGTACCGGGAGGGGAGCGGTACATGACGGTAGGAAGTTTAGTTTAGGTTAAAGTATCACACTGACGGGGTTAGGCTTTCGATGCTTCCTCCTCGTAAAATAAACATGCTCAGTAAAAAGTTAACAATTTAAATCGACGAATAGTTTTATATCAACTTTTGTGAACTTCTGTTTATTTGTTTTTTGTAGAACATATTTACGTCTATTGGTTACAATAATTTTAAGCTATGATAACCAATTTTTTAGTAAGTAAGTTATTGGTTTTGATTTTTTTTTGTATTGGAGGGTAAAAACCGTTAGGATTATTATAATGCGCCGTGCGTCCACCATCTAACAATGCAGCAATGCCCGGCGATGCAATGGTCAATGGATTTTTTTTTGTGACCATATCTTTGCGAGGATTAATGACACGTACATCGGATGGGACCCCCTGCCCTTGATGACGATGACGGCAAACATACAAATGACTATTATTTGAAGGTATGCCATCCAAGAAATTGACGGGGCAAGGTAAGGTAAGCGTGTAGCCTTGCGACGTCTACTGCAGTTTCCATGTAAAGGAGCGAAAATTCGGTGTTAGATTTGTGGTGGGAGAGGGACTCCGTCGCCGAGTACTGTTGCTCACCCTGCTGAACGAACGTCTATCCACAATCCGCATCAAAGTGAGATTCTTCAACATCTCGCTCATCTGTGCCCCCGATGGAAGAGAAAGACGAGGCGTCCATGGATATCTTCTAAGAGCGTTACCCCCGAAACGATAAAAATCGTGCCTTGCCATTTCAATGCCAAGGTGGAACTGAGGCTAGTCGACTTCTCCGAGCCCGAAACTAGTACTAGGTTCCAGCATTAAAAGATCCATCAAGCTACATGGCTATTTCCAGATCGAAAAACGAGAAACCAGATCGACAATTTTTTTATAGACGGAATGCACGCTTCCAGTGTTTTAAACGTACGTGCACTCCGAGGGCGAAATATCGATTCGGACCGCTATCTTGTTGCAGCCAAAGTACGCACCCGTCTCTGCACAGAAAAAAATGCCCGCCCAACCATGCAAGGAAAGCTTAAGGTCGAAATGCTGCAATCACCACAGACCGCTAATTTATTCACCACTCTACTCGCACACCTCCTCTCTGATAGCACTCTTCAACAAAACGACATACGAGAGCAGTGTAACTACATTTTCCGCTCATTAAGTACCGCCGACAAAGAAGTAGTCGGATTTCAGCGAGCCCGAAAGAACAATTGGTACGATAAGGAGTGTCAAGAAACTGCCGAGAAAAAAGATGCCGTCTACTGAGCCACGCTGCGATCAACGCGAGCCAAGTGGGACGCGAGTCATGTGGGATCGTTAAAGAATATCGCCGTGCTTCTTTAGCTGAAAACACACTCAATAATTTCTCTATTCTTTATACAGAAAGATTAGTAGCAAACTCGGTAAGTTTGGATTCCGCAATGGAAATATTTGCTGAACAAAAAGCAAGACACGAATTCAAAGTTGCATAGTAAAACCTTTATATATTCAATAAAATTTGTTTGCCATATCGAAAATATTCGTTTGTTTGTGATATGTATGTATGTATGTATAACAAAACTGGGCCCCCGAAGAGGTTGCTGACTGGACCCTTTTTTTTTTAAATCCGCCACTGTTCACCTGTCAATAATGGCTCATTGTTTGCAATAATTGACATAAAAAAAAATCTGTTGATTTTTTGGAGCTCGAGGCCGGGTTGAAATAAAACAATCTGTTTTTATTGTTTTTAAATCGTATATATTTTTGGACTTCAGTCTGAAGTCACCATCAGGACTGCAATAAATACTTATCTTAATTACAAAAATTGCATAAAAGACTATCAGCATACTATATATAAGCACAACTTACACATTCGGCTGCGCCTGGTAGACTAATGTGTGCAAAAAACAAAAGATTTAATAAACCAAACAACGAGACGAAATGGACATAAAAATATAAACAAATGAAAGAACAGTAATTGTAAA
>NW_023459024.1:60768-63565 GCF_013731165.1 Rhagoletis pomonella
AAACTGCCGAGAAAAAAGATGCCGTCTACTGAGCCACGCTGCGATCAACGCGAGCCAAGTGGGACGCGAGTCATGTGGGATCGTTAAAGAATATCGCCGTGCTTCTTTAGCTGAAAACACACTCAATAATTTCTCTATTCTTTATATAGAAAGATTAGTAGCAAACTCGGTAAGTTTGGATTCCGCAATGGAAATATTTGCTGAACAAAAAGCAAGACACGAATTCAAAGTTGCATAGTAAAACCTTTCTATATTCAATAAAATTTGTTTACCATATCGAAAATATTCGCTTGTTTGTGATATGTATGTATGTATGTATAACAAAACTGGGCCCCCGAAGAGGTTGCTGACTGGACCCTTTTTCTTAAACCCGCCACTGTTCAGCTGTCAATAATGGCTCATTGTTTGCAATAATTGACATATTGTTTTTCTCGTTGCATATCAATAGGTTTGTATAGTAACTTCTCCAGTAAAAAATTGCAGCGAGAGCGTAAAAGCAAAATAGAGCGTAAAATTGAGAAGAAGAGAAAACTAGCAGAAAAAGTTATTGAACACTAGCAGAAGAAGTTATTGCACCGTTTAGACATTCTGCTGTAAACATTTTACTATTTATAAATCAGTTTTAAACCCCTTGCTTTACACACAACCACTTACACAGTCCAGTCAGGGATGAAAATGATGGTACAATTGTACTTTTTTGGTACATTTTGGAATCCAAAAGTACGTTGGTACTACATTGACATTTTTGATACATTTTTGGCAAGATACTGTACTGCACTACAATTATGTCGAAATACCACACTCCATTTACTTACTCTTTTTCTACCTTATTTTAGTAAATACATGGAGTTTATTAAAATCGAAACTCTTACTTAAATAAAAAAAAAAGTTTTTGTCATAATAGGTCAATTCATAAAATTTTCCAGTAAGTACTAGCAGGCAGAGAATAAAAGAATCATAGCGAGTAAAATTGAGGGGAAGACTAAAATATCAGAAAAAGTCATTGATCGCAGTAAAACTTACCCCATTCTGACTTTCTGATAGGTAAGTAAGTTTTTTTCTAACAAATATTTTTGATACCACATCATGACGCATTCAAAAATAAAGGAATCTCCTCCAATAACCCTTCCTTGTTTCACAAAAATTAAGTAGATATAGCTACAAATGTGTCTTTAAAATTATCCCATTTTCGTTTTAACGATCAACTGACAAATTCGGTCAGAACCTTTCAGCATTATTATCTATTTTGGTATATTTCTCAATATTTTGCGTAAATTTCGTCCAACAAATTTTTTCATCCACAGTTGAATAATTTTATACGGCAGCCATAGTTGACGCACGGAAATTGGAAAATTAGAAATTAATAGTAAATTAACTAAACTAAACTTGACTTCTTTTCTTTTGTTTATTCACGAACACATGTTGGATTATAATATAACAACAATATTTTTCAATAAAAAATAATATGACGATGAGTTGACGATCAATTTATTGAATTTGTTAGTGTTTGGTATTTTAGGCTATTTGATCAAGTAAGTTCCTGTGCAAGAAAAAATACTTTTTCTTCACTTTCCAGCCCGACGCACTATGGGCTAAATCACATTTTTTTTGTTTAAAATCTAATATAACGACATGTCATGTACATGACTGAAGATCTACTTATTCTAATCTAATTAAACGATAGATCGCTTTCGAGCCAATTTCACAATGTGTTTTAACTCATTTGATGACAAATGTCATTGAGATTGACCTACATAATCTATATATATATATATATATATGCCATAATCTATATTAAAGTTACTACAATTAAAAAAAAATTGTATCGGTATCATGATTTTCCTTTGAGATACAGCAAAAAGAAAAGCAAAAGGACATCGTTTTCTTGAATTTTCTGGGTTTTAGCCACTCATCCCTTGTTTCAACCTCTAATTTAGGGGTTGATGGTATCCCAATAAAATACACCTTGCAGAAATAATTTTGGAAATTGTTTTCGCCTCCTATGAAAACACTTTAGAATGTTTTTCAGTGAATTTTCTGGGTATTAGCCGTTCACCCCTTATTTCAACCCCTAATTTAGGGGTTGATGGTATCCTAATAAGCTTTTCCTTAATCTATATTAAATTTACTACAATAAAAAAAAAATTGTATCGGTATGATGATTTTCCTTTGAGATACAGCAAAAAGAAAAGCGAAAGGACATCGATTTCTAGAATTTTCTTGTTTTCAGCAACTTACCCGTTATTTTAACCTCCAAATGAAGGGTTGATGATATCCCAATAAATCAATCCTTGCAGAAGTAATTATAGGAATCGTTTTCGGCACCTATGAAAACACTTTATAAGATTTTTCAGTGAATTTTCTGGGTTTTAGCCATTCACCCCTTATTTCAACCCTGAATTTAGGGGTTGATGGTATTCTAATAAGCCTTTTCTTAATGTACATTTCATTTACTACTATTTAAAACAAAAATTGTATCGATATCGTGATTCGCCTCTGAGATACAGCAAAAAGAAAATCGAAAGGTCATAAATTTTTTGAACATGGTCAACTTCGCCCCTCATTTTAACCCCTCAAGTAAAGCGTGTTGACGTTCGCTTTAGTTTTCCTTTAACCGACATAACTTGAACTTTATTCACACAAAAAATTATTGCGCTAGCTCTTTTCCTTCTCGTTATATTAGATTTTAAACAAAAAAATGTGATTTAGCCCATAGTGCGACGTTTCGCTGACCCTCTCAGCATCTTCAGGGGCGATTTCTTTATTAAAAACACCAACAAGAATACATACAAACAGA
>NW_023459024.1:63665-67250 GCF_013731165.1 Rhagoletis pomonella
GTAAAAAAGCATATAATTTGTGTTTCAAAAGTGTGTGAAAACCAATCAATGAACTTATATGATCTCGGTTGCGTTATTAAATAATCAATAATTGTTTATACCCGCATTTTGGCACATTGGCTCGTTGAATGTGCCATCTAATAAATAGTGTCGTCGTTCTCCTTAGCTGCTTTTAAATGACTGCTGGCGGAGACATAACCACAGTGTAAGAAAATTCTTTTTCTATAATTGCTTCCTTATAGAAAGGTTGGGTTCTTTTCCACCTTAGACATTCCGAATTCGTTCAAAATATGCCAATTTAAAACACAGAATTCTTTCAGTGCTCCTCCGGGGTTTTTGAACATGTACTGTTTCTTCAATTTAATAGTGTTCGCTTTATTTTTGTAGAAACGAAAAATGTTTTGCAAGTTATGGATCATTTCTCCACTCTTTATTCAAATATTTCTCGTATTCCAGCTGTGCGCAGGCGTTTAGTTTTTCGCATCGTGTTTTTACATATTCGTAATTTAAATTCTTTTTTTAATAGAATCAATTGGAGGTAGTTCATGATTGTGTGTGGATTAATATCACAACACTGAGGATTTGGCAAAAGCCTTTTTCATCTATTAAAAAACAACACTTACGGGGCAATGCTTATTGTAAGAACAATATTTTTTTCTATGAATCGACGTACTTTAAGCATTGTTGACGCTATTTCCATTTGAATGGGGAAATAGCGTCAATGACTTTATTTCCAAACTTTTGTTGACTTTATTTCGCTTTTGAAAAGGTAATAAAGTCAATTAACTTTATTTCGCACCAGGGTGGGAAATAAAGTCAATTGACCTTATTTCCATTGACCTTATTACCTGTCACCGAATACTTTCAGAGATATGCGGTATAAAAATTCGATTTATATGGGAGGAGCCACGCCCTCCTTTCCAACAGCTGCCCTCTTTCTTCATGAGTGTGCGATTGATTTCGTATATCTCCACACCAAGTTCCAGAACTCTACCATGAACACTTCCAAAGATAGGCAGTATGAAAAATTCGGTTTGTATGGAAGATGCCACGCTCCCTATTCCAATAGTTCCAATTTTTCTCCAAGAGTATGCGATTTATTTCGTACATCTCCATACAAAACTCTAGAACTCTACCAAAAAATTTCCAGAGATAAGCAGTATGAAAAATTCGGTTTGTATGGGAGATGTCACCCCTTTTTACTATAGCTAAAATTTTTCTCCAAGGGTATGCGATTGATTTCGTATATCTCCATACCGATTTCCAAAACTCTACCATGCACACTTTCAGAGATATGTAGCATGAGAAATTCGGTTTGTATGGGAAGTGCCACGCCCCCTTTACATATAGATTTTTTCAGCCTAAAACCATCCTTGGGACACGTGCGGCAGGTGGCAGTTTCAAAAAAATCGGTTCAGCCGCTCTCGAGCCTTGCGAAAACTAACAAACGGCTTTCTAAATATAAATTAGTTGAGATATATTATATATTATAATTATATGTTGACAGTATCCGTTGTTTCTGATTGGCGCAAAAAAATCTTGCCTAGTGACGAATTCGCCCCTTGATATGGTCGTTACTTAAAGCTATTTATATTCGAAATTGCATGAAAATTGGAATCTATAAGCTTATCCAGGCAAAAAGCTACCTATGTACCGAATTTGAAGCAAATCGGGCCATAAATACGATTTCTTCGAACAGATCGGTCCCTGGTCCACTTCTCGGCAAAATGGATCATATATGCTAATATATGCTAAAAAGGTACCTACGTACCGAATTTTAAGCAAATCAACCGTAAAAACGATTTTTTCGAATAGACGGGTCCCTGGTCCACCTACCCGAAAAAAGTAAAATTTTTTTAGCCTAAAACATGGTGGTTACCGAAAGCTATTTGTATACAAAATTTCATGAAAATCGGACCAGCCGTTCGCGAGATTACCTGTTACAAAAAAAAGGACTTCTCTTTATATAATTAGTATAGATTTAAATTTTATGAGAAAACGCAATCAAAGTTTGATCAGTTCATACAGTTGGTATACAACTAGTAATTTTTAACAAAAAAAAAACCGACTTCAACTCCCATATAAAAAAATATATATATATATATATACCTCATGATCCGCTGATCGGATCTTAACCAGATTAGTATGACGGTTGACGTGGTCCAAAGTTATGCGGTAACATACATAAAAAAAATAAAAAATAAAAAATAAAAATAAAAATAAAAATAAAAAAAATATTCCGACGAACTGATAACCTCCTCCTTTTTTGGACACATATCTTCGTCATTTTTGGGAAGTTTAGTTGTCTGTTAAACGGAACATATTCGCCTTATTAAGCTTATTAATTGTATGATGAAATCTGCAAAAACATAAATTTGGAATTACCTCTCTATATTATTAAACATGCGATATATGATTCGATACTTCAATGGTCGCAACTTTGGTTCAAGTTATCCGCTTTCGCGTTGGCTTTTAAATTTTAATCTCAAATTTACAAGTTATACAGGTTCTACTGAGATACGACGTGCTTTATTACATTTGGGTATAAACTAGGAATGTGCCGAGTATCTTTGGATAGGGTTGCCAGATTTTTTTTGCACGAAATCAGTACTTTAGACTTTTACATGCTATAAAAATCAGTACTTTTCAGTACACTTGTATTCAAAGCATAATTATGAATGTAAGTAACTGGAAATACTTTTAAAGGCCAGAATTCTTGTTTTTAACAATATTTTGGTATATAAATAATGTGTAAAAAAAAAATAAATAAATAGCCAAAGAATTCTTTACATTTCATTTTAAAATTGTGGAGTTTAGAATGTAGGAACCAATAGAGCTTTTAATACTGATTCAAATGAAATATGTATACGTATATGTCGGTTCGAGGCCATAATGCAGAGAAACTCTTACTAGTTTGAAGCATTTTTGATCCAGCTGAATCGGACGATATCATTCTTGTAGGCCTGGGGGCAGATTCTGTAACCAGTTAGCGACGATTTTCGAATCGATAAGGGGTTTTTTGACGTATGATATGAAATTTTTCGATATTGATCCGAAACTTGTCGCTAACTGGTTACAGAATCTCACCCCTGAAAGGCTTCTTCATTCGTTAAATTTTTTTAGACGATATCATATAAATTAGTAAAAAAAAGTTTTTTCTAAACTTGAAATGCATATAAGGGCGAAGGTTTAATGTAAAAAAATAGGTATCGGGTACCAAAAAGGAAGTATTGAATACCGAAATCTTTTTTAAGTATTGGGTACCGATAATTCAGCACATCACTACTCTTTGCGCCAGGAAGCAATCTTTATACATACTTGGGATCTCCTCAGGTTGCTTCGTTTGAGTGTAGTATTGAAAAAACAAAATTACATATTATTTCAAACTGTGGAAACATACCACTATTTTAAGACTTCATCTATACATTTCTTCATGGCTTAAATTACTTTTTTCAACATCGCAAAAACTTTGATAGGCTAATAGCTCAGTTATGCATACTTGGCGTTGCATGAAGTTGCCACATAATGATTCTGTTACGCAACGCACAGCAGTACACATGTAGAAGTCTGTTGGGTTTTGATTTT